>NC_088701.1:17654167-17756667 GCF_028017835.1 Emys orbicularis
AGCACAATAGGACCATGGGATGAATTCCGAGCTCCACTCTAGTCAATGGGCGTTTTCCCATTCACTGCAATGGAGCCAGGATCTCACCCCCAAGAGCAGATCTGCAGCAGGAGTAAATGTTTGTAGCTCCATTGAACTCAATGGGTTCATGGATTCACAGGATTGACCCCGATCTGGGAACTTCACTACATGATGTCTGGTGTGACATCATCAACTGTAGTCACTCTGGCTGGCACAGCAGTCAGTAGGGGACTATGCGTATTTGATTACATGTATTTACAGACTGGAGTAGTTTGCGTTACTGATGGTTATAAACACATCAGTCGAAGGTATTATAGATCTCATTACTAGCCATGATTATCGGTAGGCTTGGATGGATTCAATTTTTATCAGTAAATGTTGGTAAACATTGATGTCACCACACACACACACACACACACACACACACACACACACACACACACACACACACACACACACACACACACACACACAACTGACTAAAAAATATGTCCAATGTTAATAATCGAAATGTACAGGTAGGCAAAAGTGCTAATTGAGGATGTATTCAGGTTTGATTTGAGGATATTGACTTTGTATATGTGCCTTAGTGGGTATAAAGCTTTAACTTTTTGAATCTCTACATCGGTGCTACCATTACATAATTATTTTCTGACACCCCTCACAATTTCCTGCAACTGTTGAAATTTAAGTCAATAACAGTTGGGAAAAAATGATTTAAAACAAACACTGACATTATCTGTCAAAATTATATTAAAAAAAAAAAACTCTGCCAAGCCTAATTATACACAACCTGGGCAGTATAACAATTGATTGAGATAGCTATGACCCATCGGTTAACCCTTTATGTACTGCTTATAAATGGAACTTTAATACAAGTGTGACTTCTATGAGATAGCTGCATTCCAGTAGATCTATATTTTATTTTACACATTTGAAGAAATAAATAATAATATGATCTTTTTAAAAAAACATAAGTCTGGCTTGTGGCCCATCTTACATGCCACCCTGTAGAGTAAGGAGGTGTAAGATTCTCCTTTAATCTCCTACGCTGGCTACCCATTGTGTGGAAGCAGCATGGGGCAGAGGAGAGCAGTTGCTTTGGGACTGCTCTGCTCTCCTGTGCCTCTGGGTGTGGACAGAAAAGCCCCTCCCCCCCCCGTGCCCTCCACATGTACCAGCAGAAGCAGCTGTACCAGGGTGTCAGGGGATTGGCACTGCCACTGGGCACAGGGCAGGGGCTATAGTGACTGGAACAGGTAGGGGTGGAATCAGGTGCTAGGTTGTGTGACTCTAGGGGTATGTCTGCACTGAAATGTATGTGGTTGTAGCATGGCTTGGCGTAGCTGCGGTAGTTTTAATCTAGCTAGTGCGGGTAACAAGAGTAGTGTAGACGTGATGGCACAGCTTCTACATGGGCTAGCCACCCCAGTATAAGCTCACCAGGGACCCTGAGTATGTACTTGGGTAGCTAACCTGCTCTGAAGTCCATGCCACCACATCTTCAATACTATTGTTATTTGCAATAGCTAGATTAAAGCTAACATGAGTATACCTATGATCACCCCTTCATTTGCAGGATAGTTGTATCCTATGTCACAATCTCCTTCTCAATCTGCCCCATTCTCAGGACTAGAGGCTAACGCTGCACGGAGCCATGATTTAAAGAGACCATTCTCAATCTCCATCAATCTTTCCCGAAAGATATTTGCCACAGTTTCCCCTTTCCCCACTTGTGATGAATGAACTTTTAATGGAGAAGAATAGGCCGACTTTTTAAAGTGAAACGTTTATAAGGAAGCCGATGATTTAAACAACTTTAGCTCCATTACACAAAAAGGGAAACTGGATCTTAAACTCTCATTTATTTCAAGGAGCTTCTGGCCTGGGATAAACATGACATTAAGTAGCCATTTGAGCATTGCTAAAACATACATTTGCCCTAGTAATAAAATGTTTTGAAGAGATAGTAATGGTTACCTTGAGAGCGGTTCATATTATAACCATTTAAAATCCCACTGCTGAGTTACTTCAATAACTGTCCATCAACCAATGGCAGCAGCACATTTAGAAACAGAAGGCACTGTTGATACTTTGCTCTTATTTGGGGGAAACCTCAGGCTTATATACAATGCCAGTAAGGCGTCACATCTAATTCAGAAATCCAGTCCTTTTACTGATGCACTTGAATCAGCTGCATCTGCAAAATATGGGGAGGAGAGGTGGGAGTTGGTCCGAGGTATTTTGGTGGCACGCAAGCCCAGAAGGGGAATCATGCACACAATTGAAAATAGAGTCAGTACAAAGCAAAGTCATTGGATTTCTATGGAGACAGGGCCCAAGCTTGGTCCCATTAAAGTGACGTGCGCCTAATTCAGCAAAATATTTCAGCATGCGCTTGCATCCACCCCAGTTGCAAGCTTTTGCGATTTTCTCACAAGTCTTGTGATATTTTGTGTTTTTTAATAGCCCCTGCTCCAGGAGTCAGGTGAATCGATGAGCATCACTACTTTAATTGCAACAGAAAAATTTCCCACCCTCCTGGTTGTGGAGAAAAGCTTGAAAACCAGGCCCCTAAATGCTCAAAAGCCCCAAGCCAGAGGAACCCTCCAATTTATTATAAAATAAATCTCATTATGTTTAAGCCAATCTCAAAATTTTTGCATGGTTGAGGTTGTCAGTACTGCAATCTAACAAAGCACTCAAGCATACCCTTAACTTTAAGCACATGCTTAACATCATGCATGGGCTTAAGTGCTTTGTTGAATAAGGATGGACTGGTGAATTAGGACATGGTGAATGAAAATGTGAGCTCATCTATTTATTGTTTCTGGCAGGAGCTAAACAGGGAGAAAGTTGAGTGAGCTGAGGGCTCTGCAGACAGAATTAACGGCTCTGCTATATTTATTGGAGGGGAATGGAACTGCCTTTCCTTCTGTGACTAATAAATGGAAGAAAAGAAACTTCGGGGATACATTTGCAGAAGGCATTTCCCCCTTTCCGTGCTCAGCGCAGTGAGGTCAATTTCTTCTGAGTGTGTAAGTCCCTGTGTAGACAGCGCTATGTTGACGGAAGAATTCTTCTGTCAACTTCGCCACGCCCTCTTGGGGAGGTGGATTACTTACATCAGCAGAAGAACCCCTCCCGTCGGCACAGGTAACCTGTGCACTGAAGCGCTACAGCTGCGCAGGTGTGCTGCTGTAGAGTTTCATGTGTAGACAAGCCCTAAGTTAGAGCAGGTCCTGGCCTTCTCCTTGGAGAACAAACCCACAGCATGAGCAGTTGGTCTAAGAACAAAAGGCAACCGCTGAAGAATGCAGGACCCCATCGGCTGCGGTTCCCAGCTCTTTGGCTCTGTTTCGGGCTGAGCCCATCATAAGGAGGCCTGTGCTGCCTGGTGGTATTGCACAGCTCCTGGGCCGAGGCACCTCCCTCCACAGCCCCTTCAGGAATGTCGGCTTCCTCTTTCCTCACCGACACGCCCTTGGTGTGAAGAAGGGAGCATCGGTGACAAGTTGCTGAGCGATCGGTTTGCAACAGATAAAGAGATAACCACAACTCCTGACGCAGAGTTTCTGTCAGTGTCCACTGCTTATTAACAGGAAAGAATAAACACTGAGGAAAGTTCAGATGGGCCACTGCTTGAGCAAACTTTGGCATGCCCTCCCTCCAAACACACGCACATTTTGCCCCCACCCAAATAGCATTAAGCTGTTTCATTTATAAACGAAAGGCTGAGATTGTTCCAAAGCTTTGTGAATGCTAATGGGAGTATCCAGCTCCAGCTTTGAGATTCTCACCCAAAGTTTTTCAATGCTGCATCGCAAAGTCTGGGCCCATTGCTGCTCATTTGACTCTATCAACTAGCCCACCGGGACAAACTCCGAGGCCCAGATTTTCAAACTTGGGTGCTTGGGGCTCAGCAAATTATCCCTGTTTAAGCACCTACATATGTGACATGATTTTTAGTGGTGATGAGCATCTGCACCTTCCATTGAAGTCCTCGGAACTTAACTAGAGCTGACTGGATTCCCCACCGAAAAATTTGGGTGAAAACATTTTTTCAGTTTTCATTGATATTTCCAGTGGAAATGTCAATATTTGATTGAAAAAACAAAAGCTATTTTATTTTATTTTATTAGTTTCCAGCAACTAAAAACCAAAAATATTTAGTGAAATCTGAAGAATTTCACACACACACACACACACACACACACACACACACTTATGGACAAAAATATTTTTTTTTTCTGATGAAAAATCAAAAAAACTCATGAAAAATGAGACTTTCCATGAAAATTTAGTTGGAAACCCAGTTTTCCATCATAAAAGAAGTTTTGATGGAGAATGTTCAGTCAGCCCTAGACATAAGTACATGCTTAAAGTTCAGCATGTGCTTACATGCCCTTCTTGAATAGGGATGCTGTTCCAAATTGGGACCTATGTGCATTTCTGAATAGGGATGGATTTGACCTTGCAGAATTGGAGGGGGTTTAGAGCAAAGAGGATGACCCAGAACCTGGAAAAAAATCTCATATGAAGAAAGAGGGAAAAGATTGGGACTCAAAAGGAAACAAAGAAGATGGGACATGATAAAAGTATATAAAATAATGAACAGTCGAGAGAAGGGAGATCCGGAGCTTCTCTGTTCCCTGTCTCAAAGCACAAGAACAGGGGGACATCTGATGAAATTAAAAACTGGGACACTAAAAACTGACAATGTGTGATTAGATTGTGGAACTCACTGCCACATGAAGTTGTTGAAGCCAAATATTTAGCAAAGTTTGAAAAGGGATTGGACATTTATATGGCTACCAGGAATATCCAGAGTTACCATAATTAATTAAAACAAATGTTGGAAGGGATAGTGAACCTCCTGCTTCAGGGTGTAAACGAGTCTCTAACTGTTAGTGATCAGGCTGAAGTCTACGTGAAACCCATCTGTCTACAGTAGAGTTCTTACACCTTCCTCTGCGGTGTCTGGTGCTGGGTGCTGTCAGAAATGAGATATTGGACTAGACGGACCTTGGCTCTGATCCATTCTGGCAATTCCTAGGTTTCTATGATCTCTTAAGCAATTTCCTGTATTGGGCCTACGGGGTTGACCTGATGCCCACTGAAGTCATTGGCAGTCCTTCCACTGGCTTCATTGGGCACCGAACCAAGCCCGATGCTACTCCAGGCCGGAAGTTTCTTTCTTTTATCAACCTTCTCTTAGCTGATGGTACCTACCTTCCCCGCTTCACGTCCTGAGTAGTCTATTTATTACTCAAAGCGATTAATAAGCAGGAGGGGGAGGCAGCAGAACATTCTGCCAGCTTGTTGCTAATTAGTGTGGCGTTACAAGGATGGTACAGAGAAAGAGAGACTGTAGGGACAGCTCATTCGCCCACGATGCTTAATGAAAGCAACACAACCCTTAGTGTTATTTAATTTAATAAGGGAATTAATATCATGATGCGAGGCTATCGCCCCTGCTCTTCAGACTGGGGGAAAGATGCCACATTCATCTTACTTTATTCAGAACATCAGCCCACTGAGCAAGCCTCTTGAAGGCTATTTGATTACACAGTAATAGGCGTTTTTTGCCCTGATGGCGGCAGACAGGGGTAGAGGCCTATGCACCTTTGATAGTAGAACAAATGAAATACTCACATAACCCTTCACCTAGCTCGCTCCGCTGATAAAGTCCCCCAGTCTTAATTCGATCTGTAAAGATTAGGCTGGCAATAAAAAGTATTACAAGGCTGACGGCCATGGAGTCTCCCAGGGCATTTGACAAATGGATTTATGACAGTAATAGTAGAATTAGAATGCTACATTGAAATCCACTCCAAGGCCCCCACTCCGCTTATGGGTGCTTGCGTTGGCAGGTGGCAAGCCGGACACATGGGGCTGCGCAGCACTGCCGAGTGAGGTCTTTAACTGGAAACCGAGGTCCGCACGTTAATAAATAGGAGGCTTTATAAAATGCTTGTCTGTCTGTTTATTTATTTCTTATTGCTCTTATCAGCATTCGCACAGCTCCCGTGGCCCAACTCCGAGCCACAGCAGCGCTCCACAACGCGAGGGGGTTTTACGACATGCTAAATGGACCTGCTCTTGCACTGCATATTATCCTAAGTGATGCTCATTCTCGGATGCCTGTATCATTTGTGCAGGCGTGTAGCATGAGAGCATTTACAAAGTAACAATTTGACCACTCTTGAATTATAATATCCAGCAAATAGCTCTATTTACACGCTTCGCGCCATGTTGCCAGATTAACAAAACCTGCTGTCAGATAGCACAGAGCAAAAGCAGGAGTCACTCCACAGAAATCCAGGGGACTTGAGCAAGTGCTGACAACTTAACTTGAGTCAGGGCCTGAGGCCCAGATTCTCCCCTTGAGAGGTAGGCGCCTAAATGCCTTGGAGAAACTGGGCCTTAGTTCCCCTGTAGTTGCAAGTGAAGAGGTGATGCCAAAAATCTTAGTGGTGGGGGGATGGATATTAGGTGTATGTTGTGATGAAATTGGGGATGGACGGGGGAGGTCCCTGAGGAGTTATTGCTGCTCTTGATTTAACTCATGCCTTTCTCTACAGACTCTTCAATCGCTGTGATCTGGGTAAGGTTTATATCATGCCTGTCCGGAGGCAAATTTCATCATGAAGGGATTTTTGATGTGTGAACAGATTTGCCTGGGCAGAAAATGACAGATACATTCTTTGGAGGAGGGACCAGTTTTTTCTTCTCTGTACAGCACCTAGCGCCATGGAGTCCTGGCACATGACTAGCTTCCTAGATGCTATTGTAGTGTAGCTAATCAATAATGTACAGCACAGGCGCTGGTTTTTGTTTTTCCCAGTGGGTGCACCACCCCCACTCTTCCCCAAGGCCCCGCCCTCTCTCTGCCTCTTCACGCCCCCCTCCGCCCCCTCTCCCGAGACCCCCCTTTCCGATCGACCCCCCTTTCTCTTCCCACTGTCCCTTGCCCTATCCCCTTCTCTTCCCTCTGTCCCATCCCCCTCCCCCTGCCTGCCGAACAGCTGATCAGCAGCCAGCCCTGGGGCCCTGCAGAACCACTGTGGCTGGTGGGTGCTGAGCACCCCTTATTTTTTTTCCATGTGCACTTGAGCCCCGGAGCACCCATGGCGTCAGCACCTATCATGTACGGTGCCTAATACAACGGGGGCCTGATCCATGACTAGGGCTCTCTAAAACTAACGTTAATACTAACAAAACACGTTAAAGTACTGGGGGAGGGTACCCTCCAGGCCAGCTGTCCTCAATACGGGTTTTATAACTCTCTACACACACAAATACCCTGCGGGCTTGTCGACACACAGTTTTTGCACTGATTTAACTCTTTGATTTTAGCTAAACGGCAGCAACCCCTTAGTGTGGACATACTTATGTTGTTTGAAAAGCGTTCCTATCAATACATTACTGATCCAGTTACCCCAGTGCAAAAATTGGGTATAGAACAGCCATAGATTCTCTTACAGGGCTTTAATCTAAACACACACACGCACACACACAAATACCCCCGACTCTTTTACAAGGGCTTTATCATACACAAATATAAATACACCCACAGACACTGACTGCCTACCAGGGCTTTATCCTACAGAGATGGTCTTACGAGGACTTTATTCTATACACACACATACACAAAGATGGTCTTACAAAGCCCTTCTCCTACACACATATAAATACACACAGACCCTTTCACAAGAGCACTCTCCTTCCTTTACACCGCATTCATTCCCCTGTCAATAAGCTGCCTTAGCCCACAGCTGAAGATCAAGAAATATGTAACCAACTACGGCGCCACCTGTTAAAAAGGTGGAACATGCTGGGCTCAAAGCTGGCATCGCTCCTTCTCTAACCCGGTTTCTGGGTCTCTGGGTGTTGCTTTGCCCATTAGTGGGTGGGTGAGGGGAGAAGTTGCTGGGCTGCATTAATTATTGTAAGTGGAGCAAGGAACCCTTTTGACCTTTCTGCCATACTAGGTACAATTGAGTTAGCTTTGAGTTTTGATTTAATTCCAGGAATGGGGTTGTAATTCGCTTATAGCACAGCCATTTTCCTGCAGGGCTGCAGTAGGGCTGGGTTGGTGGCATGGGTGAGACACACTTCCAGGAAGGCCTTCAAGTGCTCATTTCCTTAGGGACACCACAAATGAGGCATTTTGAAATCCGTTAGTTCTGTGCATCAGGCAACTCCAGCTAATCTTATTTACGGTTTAAAAGCACGAGGCCTGCTCCCGCTTCCGTTGGAGTCAATGGGAGTTCTACATTTGGCTTCAGTGGAAGCCAGATTAAGCTCACAGACACACCCACACACACACACACACACACACATGTTCACACAGACACATATGCTCATGCACACATATACAAACACATACACACAGGCATCCTCATATAAACTTATGCTCATAGATACCCACACATATTCATAGATACAGACACATTACACACAAACACACACAAACCCATTCACACAAGCACATGCACACACACAAGATAATACACTTCTCCTAAGCAAGAAAAGAATTCTGCACAACACAACCTTTGTTCTGCAATTGACAAAGATCTTGCTGTTCTTACAGATCAAAACTATTTTTTTTCTCATAACAGGTTCCTTTAAATTAACATTTCCTTTGCAATCAGAGACTCTTCTACTTAAAAAAATAAAAATTGCAGAGAGAGTCAAGCTTTGAAATTTCTAAGGCAAGAAAATGTCTTCTTCAATTTGCCTGTTTACCTCCTAAAGTTTGTTGATGGAAAGACCAAATGGATAAAGTTCTAACCATTATTAAATATTTATCAGTTAATTACAATATGTAGATTTAGTTGCTGGGTAATTCATCTTGGGGGGGGGGGCGGGATACAATAAAATACACTTGAAAGTTGCGTTATCATAATTGCCTGAGGCCATGGGAACAACCAGTCTGCAATGTGTTTTACATTTATCTGCACTGCTACATTTTCATTTTTGTGCGCAAAGCTCCCTCTGATTGTTTTCAGGAGACTTAAAGCCGTGCAGGCTCTGTTGTTGTTACCCTGTTTGGTTTTAAGGCATGGCAGAGCCCGTATGATCACAATGTCTCCAAACAATTCCAACAAGACTTTACACTTCAACTTATAAAATGAACCATGACTTGTCCAGCTCCTGCCCTAAACACTATGGGGCTGAAAGTGGATCTGCACACTGCTGTTCTTACTAAAAGAGGAAACCCATTGTGGGTGCCCCGCTGAAAATCTCAGACTAAATGTACCTTTCTACAAATGCCTGCAAAGCAGAGGAGAGAACCTTCTGTTTAGAGGAATGGGTGAGTTTCTAGGGAAGGCAGGGGCCATTATAAAAAAGTGTACAAGCAGGCAGGGCTCCGGAGCTGCATACTAACTGGGAGATGAAAAGGGCTGGGGGCCTACTGAAGTAAGTGCTGTCTCAGTGATTAATGGGGGTGAGAGAAGGGTGAAGCCCAACCCCTAGTAAACTACAAGATGGCAAAGTGATTTTAAGAACAACAGAGCAGTGTTCCTGGAGAAAACCAACCCAGACGAGCCAAGAAAACCGCCCAGCACTGTTTTTAAAAGGCCTCTTTATTTTGAAAAACACAACAATACAGTAAAATATGCCAAGAGCCAATTGATCTCTTTTAAAAAGAAAAAAAAATGTGTAAATTACAGTGAGAAGCTAACTTATTGCAGGGTCAGATTTTGAGTGGGTTCAAATATGTTTACATCTACATTTGCTTATCAAACAATAACCCGCTGAAATGATAATGATAGTGGCCAGTAGAAGTGCCACAGCTACGTTATTTCCTGGTAGGGGGAATGTGCGGGGTTAAAGGAAAAACCACCCTCATGAGTAAACCTCTGGGTGCCTAATTTGAAGCACCTTAAAGGGGCCTAATTTGCAGAGGAGGAGAGCTCAACCCTTTCTGAAAATCAGACGCCTTTTAAGATACGCCCCCCAGAAAGTAAGGTAGATAAAATCACTAGTTGCTTTTCAAACAATGTTGCCCTAGGCTTGGAGGAAGTTTAATTGGGTTGTAAGGATATTTAAAGGGTGGCTGTTGACACCTTTGTAACTGACAAAGTAAACAGCTGAGTAAAATCAACTTTAATAAAATACATGGAGCGTGTTATAAGCTCACACAGAACTTGTCCTGTTATTGGCTGGGTTACATGCACACACCAGTTCCTAGCTGCCTTATACACAGATCTCTGTACATTTTAATACGCAGGAGGTAATTGGGAATAGAGGGGGTGAGGAAATCAAAGGATACTGTTGGTTACACTTAGAAGTTTTTTCTGTTTTGTTTTTTAATGACATAAAGGACTGTAGCTTGGTTTCCATGGCAGAGAGCCCTCACAGATGCACAAGAACTGCAGGTTCCGGAGGACTTCCCGAGGTGCAGGATGTGTGTTTAAGTCTGTTTAGGTGAGATGGGGGTTGCAGGGCCCCAAGGTAGCGCTGACTGGGAATTTGAGCAGCAAAGCTATGGTCCAAGTTTATAGAGAAGCTGTGGCTGAACAGTGAGCTGGCCCAAGGCATGTTTTCCAGGTAATTTTCTCACTCCGTCTCCTTTGCAGACTAGGGGGATCAGTAATGACACTTCCCTTGAAGAGACAGAGGAGGATCCAACTTCCAGGGCAGCTGCACAAAGGCTGTCAGAGACAGGCTGCCAACCCACACATCTCCTTGGGCCTTGCTGTAGGACTTGCTCCTGGGCACATCCTACCCACCCTCCATTTGGGAGCTCACTGGGGGGCTTCCACTAGGGGACAGGCTCCCAGCTCCCTCCCTCCTGTTGTCCTTCATCCTTCAGATCTGGAACCAGAGCTTGAGGTTGAGCAGCTGAGCCAATCCCACACTCCACTGTCAGCAGGGATACCTGATAACATGGAATTCTTTCTCCATCTGGACATTGGTATAAAGCGTGCCGGCCCTCAGCAGGGACCTAGAAAATAAAAGGCCACACCATCTTATCTGCTCCTGCCCTTGCAGCAGCCCACCCCCCCCCCCCCATCCCACACCCCGTACAACAGCTGAACTTTGAAGCAGTTGACAGTAACATAACTGCAAGCAGTAAACTGGCTGCAATCATGTGAAATGTCCCATTGGTGGACAGACAATATCCAAATTCAGTTAAAAGTCTGGATTTTTAACAAGCTCCGATAGAACCTGTGCAGACAATTTCAAAGTGTCCTGCTGTTACCCAGAGTTGAGATATGTGCTGGTTTTCTTTCTTTCTTTCTTTCTTTCTTTCTTTCTTTCTTTCTTTCTTTCTTTCTTTCTTTCTTTCTTTCTAATTTAATCTCTCTCTGTCTAGGTAACTTTACGTCTATCTTTCTATCCATGTCATTTTACATATATCTCTCTTTCTCTCTATCTCTTCATATGTCTGCCTAGGTAATTTCACATCCATCCATCCTACCATCCCCTCCACCCCTCCATCCATCCTTCTCTCTCTCTCTGTTTCTTTGTCCCTCAATGAACAAATAAACAAAGTTGCATCAAAATGCAATGGCTAGTGCACAAGAAATTAGGACAATAAAGTATGCAGAATTTAGGATTATTGGATTAAAAATCATTTCTAGCACTGAGCATTGTTTTCATAACCGTGTGAGAACAACATCAACCATGCAGGGCAAAATTTTCTGGAGTAAGTCATGAGTATTTATACAGTTGTTTAAAATTCTATCAAAGGGCTACTGGTGACCACTCATTTGGAGTTGCTAAGAAACCCATTGTCTGTACAGTGCACACATTGTAAAAAGAAAGTGCTACTGGGATCAGATGGAACATACCTGTTGGAAGTAGGTTGGGTTTTTTGCTTAGAGTTGTGCCCTGTTTGGGGGTGAACTCTGCTGCTACCACCAGGGTTAGGATTGGTCATTGGTCCAGAAAGCTTCTGCCTTTTTTGGGAGGCCACATGGAATGGCCGAGGAGACCACTGGAACCTTGGGGGCTGGTTCTGAGGTCTGATCATCCTTGCACCCCAGAGCCCTGTTGAAGCCCTGCAAGGCAAGTCTTTGGCTTGTTGAAGAAGTCATGGATGTTTCTGGCTTCAGGCAGCAGTGAGGCTGGTGTCCCTTTGGAGATGGGAGAGGCTGCTGACTGACACCTCATGGTAATGGGACCTTAGGAAAGACAGCCTCCAAAAGTCTATGGTCTTGAGCAGCTTTTTGCATCTCCAGTTTCTTCTCGCTGGTGGGGTGGGGAAGAAGGGGGACTGGATATCTTTAACTCAACACAGGAGAGGGACTCAGTGGATCACAGTCATGGGCATATCTCCAATGGCTTCTTCTGAGGAAGATTCCACCAGAGTTAGAACTCAAGAGCAAACGTTCTAAACCAACATACCCACGTCACTTAAGAACATCTCTCACCAGCCATCCTGTGCATAAAGGGCCCAAACCTGCTGATAAAAAATAAAATTAATTTAAATTAAAAAAAACTAAAATAACTTGAGGATCCAAACAATGATGTCCTCTGGCTTTGCACCTTTTTGATCACCTCCATGATTGGTGTGTGTGTGTGTGTGTGTGTGTGTGTGTGTGTGTGTGTGTGTGTGTGTGTGTGTGTGTGTGTGTGTGTGAAGCCTTGCCCTGGGGACAGCAGATCTTAAATCTTGTTTAACACACAACAGATTATCTCGGGTGCTTAAATTGCATGATGGAGGCAGTCATGTTGCAATGTAGGTCTTTATTTGAAATAAGCTATTGATGCACGTGCTGGGTGTAATGGCTTGTTTCATGTAAACATAATAACGTTTGCTGAAGAAATGCTTGGCCCCTGGTCAGTGCAATGTGTGTGTGTTTATAATCGCATCTTTATTTTTACTAGTTTAACCGTAGACGTTTGCCAATGTCTTCCCCTGTCCTCGCTCCTCTTAGGGCACAGTCCGTGAGTTTTGCAGTCGAGAGCGCTTGTTTAAAACCAAACGATTTTCTTTGGGAAGAGACAAGCAAGGACTATTGGCAAAACCATTAGCTTATACAGGCAATGACAGGCATACAAAAGAGCCCTGGAAGATAAATCGAAATTAGCAACAACAAGGAATAATTATAATTATAATTATAAACGTTGTTGTCTCAGAGTCTCATTAAAGGCGTTTCAAAGACACCTCCTGTGCTAACCTCAACTGCAAGCCCCCGTCCCGGAAAGGGCAGGGTATGCCCTGTTGTGGTCCAGCAGCGCGGGTAGACTCCTGGCGCTAAAGAGGCCAAAGAAAGTTTTGCCATTGACTTCAACGGGGGCATGATTTCTGTGCCTTTGCGGCATCGTTCGTAGTAACTTTGGAGGAGATCTTCAGCTAAAGTGCATGTACCCCAGCCAGCGATCGACCCCTTCCATCGTTACCTGTGTGCCTAGAACAGACCAACCAATCTAAACTAACAAACCAGCCCGGATGGTAAAATCCACCCAGAGAGACTGTTGGGTTATTTATGACTGGAAATCCCCCACAAATCTTGTTTGTTTTAAGTTGATCAGACGTTTGGTGTCAGATCTCTGTCTGACGGGGGAAGAGGCTGTAGTTAAAATGCCATATACAATTACAAACAAGTTGATTGGGGCTGCTAAGGATGCGGGTTCTAGCTTCTCTCTCACACACACACACTTCACTGTTGTGCAAACTTTCCATAACATACACCACACCCATCATATTCCTTTTCAATGTTGCCAGTTTAATTTCCCCCCTTGTTTCAGAAAGGAACTGGATAAAGATCTGATTTGCTCTCCCTTGTATGGTGGAAGACTTCCAAACGATCAGAAATCTCTCTCTCTCTCTCTAATGTTAATGCCCAGTTTGAGTGGAAAGTGCACGTGGGATTGCTGTCCTGTTTACAAAGCGATCTCACTCTGTTCATTGTTTTGTACCCCAGCCACCACAAAGTGGACTGGGAAATGTATCCGATGTGTAACTTTTCCTTCTTTCCACCCAGCAAAAAGTTCAAGACGAAAGTCGCTCTGGGCTGTTTGTTTGCATGTGATGTGCATCACTGCTAATGCTGCTTTAATGCTGTGCACCTATATACAGGCAGTGTCTCCCTACATATATATTCAAGTCTTAAATACGGGGGGAGTGTTGTATAGAAATCCATACGCGCAAAAAACAAACAAAAAAACCCCCCGCAAAGTAAAGAATTGCGGCCAAATTCTGCCCTCACATACACCGGCAGAAATAGGCCCCTGTTTACATACCGGACTAGATGAAGAGGGTCGCGTGTTTCAATTCCCAGGGCAGTCAGGGGGAGTCGAAAGCGCTCAGGCCTTTGCGGGACGAAACCTTAGGAGCGCTCACCTGCGCGCAATTTTAAATTGCGCTGCGGAGTATCCAGCGTGCTAGGCAGAGGGATGTAATGAGCCCTTCGATTTTTGACTGAGCCACGGCCAAACTGAAGGCAAACTCCAATAAAAAAATAAAAAAATAATCAACATCAACCATTAACTAGGTCAGCCCGTTAGAAATGGCAAGTGTGTGAGGTGTGGAAATCCGATAGCCTTCCACTGGGGGTGTTTAAAGGGGGTAATAAAAGGCGGGGGCGGTGGATTGAGTGCAGTTCAGATTACCCATTCAAAAGACATCCCAGTCCTATCTAAACGATTCCGGATTTTTACAGACCCTGTGTTTATTGAAAACATATTTACATTGCTGCATATCATTGTGAGTCCTCGGCTTCTGGTATATTTCATTAGCTGCTTAAAGTTTCATTTAAATCCGGCTGATTTACAGGCCACTGAGCTAAATTTAGTCTTTGAGCCCTGGGGAGTAAATCTGTTGAAGTCACTGGAGTTACACTAGCGATGAATTTGACCTAGCAACTCTCTGTGTCTTTCTCTTCAGACACCATCAGTTAAAACACACTAAGTTAATGCGTTTTATTGTGATTTGTTTATTTAATTATCTACCTCCAGACTAGCTATACAGTTTAAGGAACTCATCAATGTATCCACCATTATGGATTCCTTACAAATTTATTATCAGGAATATTTGCATTTCTGGTGTTTGCACTGCCATGGGTTTAACTAAACCGTCTTAGGCTGGATAATAGTTAAAGAAACGTTCACTTTTTAAATCCCGGGTTCAAAAATGTCTACTTTAAGAAAAATCATTCCGTTTTGATTCTATTAAATTACATTTAACTCTGTTTTTCAAGAATCATATCTGGGCTTGTTTTGAAGACAAGGCAGTCCAAAGGTAAGAGATTGGCATGAATTATTTATCAGAAGTGAATATAATTATGGTTTGGGACAAAGTAAGGACAGATGAAGAACGTCAAGTTGAGCATCAAATATTTTAAAAATAAATCCTGAAAATTAATTTCGGTACAAATCCAGATTCAACCTCTTTGCTAAAGATTTAGCTGAGGCAAATTAAAAATATTGAAATCGCGTTAATGCTTCATTATTTTTTCCAGGAATAAAACTTCACCTGAATAAGACTGATGTCATCAATAAGCAGGAGAAGTTAGCCTAGTCTGGGTTGTTCATTTATATACCATTGAAAATATTTCTATCATCTTTCTAGTGATTCTTCCACAACTTTGAAAGATTAAGCTAGTCACGTTTTAGAAAAGTACAACCATCTAAAAGAGTTTCCAAATGGCTTTTAATAAAATGAAGATATATGATATATAGTGTATATATAGCCTCTCTGCATAGTCTCTGACTATATACATACATACAACCAGGCATATACATCTGTATATATAGAGATATATACAGTCTCTACCCCATACATACTTCTGTATATAGCCTGTGATTATATGCACACACAAAGCATACACAAAATTACCCATACACACCTAGATATGTAGACATAAACATACATAATCTATGTTATATACATATAAAATCTCTTTATATGTAATCTATGATTATAAATAAACACAATCACACAAGATCACTCACATATATCTAGATATAGAGACATAAATATATATGATCTATACTATATATACTCGCTATGTAGTGTATAACTATATACACACCCAAATTCACCCTTATACATCTAGATACATAGAACCATACATAGATATAGTCTATACTCTATAAAATTTCTCTACATACACACACAACACGATCACCCATACCCATCTAGATATACAGAGACAGATGAAGGGGATAGTTAGAAATACCAAACAGCTCATGCACCTGGCTGGCTCTATGTAAACGTTTTTAGATAAGGCCCCTCATTTCCTTGTAGCATAAATTAAGAAAAAGCGATTAGCTCTCTATAAAATTTGCATCTTATTAGCATTACCACAAGGGTTATTTTACAGGCAAATGCAGGCGGATGTTCAAAGTACAAACAAATTTCGATATAGAAAAAATAACGTTTCCGCTGCAAATATAAAGGGGGGATTAGAAAGAGGTGCCTTATAAAAGGGGATTGGGTCTCCCTTTGTTCCCTCCCCTCTTTTTGGTGTGTGTGTGGGATCAGGAGCATTGGAAGGCAGGTCACGTTGTGTAATCTATGGTTGATGCGTCTGCAGGAGTTTAAGACCTCGATGCAGTTAATAAATTATTTTACTTGTTTTAAACCGAGGGAGGGGGGAGGAGGGGGAGAAGGAAGAAGAGGAGATTTGCTGTTGTTGTTGTTAACTGAGTAATTCCTCTGAAATAAAGAGATACAAGGGCTCTCGGGCTAATCACACCCAGATTAACCGCACTAACCCCCATCGCAGTCCAGATTAGTAACAATTCCTCCTCAACCCCCCCCCAACAAAGAAGGTTTGGAAATCTCATTCTCCCACAAACACCAGGCCATAACTTCTACGGCGTGTGTGCGTGCATCAAAAAGCAATAAGAGCCTTTTGTCTGAACATCATTGCAAAACCAACACTATCTGCATGGGAAGTCTGCTACCTGTGATTGGGCACAGATCCCATTTTTAAAAAAAAGATATGTGCGCTTATTCTTTTTTAAAAAAATTGAGATCTGTGCCCGGTCACAGGTAGCAGACTTCCCATGCAGATCGTGTTGGCTTTGCAATGATATTCATAGTGGTGTATAACACACACACGCACGCACACACACACACACACAAGCAAAACACTCCAGTCTCATTCTCAATTATAAACCATTTTACACTTTAGAAGCCCAGCAGAGAGAGAGGGCGAGAGAGGGAGAGAAAAGAGGCATTTCCAATAGTCACACTTGTCAAGGGAGACCATCTTTTAGCCCTCAGCAGCAGCAAATCCATGTGAACTCTGGGTGAACCAAGATTGAGGCAATAAATCATCCTTACAAAAGCCTGCTGTTGGACGCGAGTGCCAGTCCCTTACCTTTAACGCTTTCACGGGCGAAGGAGGAAAAGCGAACAACAAAAGTTCAGATAATCTATGTGCAACCCAAACCCGGGGGAGGGGGGGTGAGGACGAGAGAGGGAGGAAGAAAGAGGGAGGGGGGAATCTGTTCATATAGGCGAAGCAAGAGGGGATTTTTCAAAGCAAAGCTGGGGGTGGCATTATGTCTATGGTGCATATTATAATGGTGCAGTGGGGGTGGAAGGGAGGGGTGTCAGCAGCAATATGTGAACAAACCCAGCGTCATTAGAGCAAAGATGGGGAGCCAGGGCAAGTGGAAAGAAGACACAAAAGCATTGATTAGTGGAAGGAAATAGGCACCATAATGGATCTCAGGGGAAAAGGTCCCTTGCGTGCAATGGAATCCATCTAGTAATGGTGAAAGGAATTTACAAATAATAATAATAATAATAATAATTAATAATAATAATAAAATAAAAATACGGTTTTGCTTGTGTGTTGGTCTCATAATTTGGCCCTTTCCACCATTAGGTTCCAGTGTGTGTTGCCTTAAAGGATCCATTTCTTTTCTGAAGCCCACCCCACCTTCTTGTTAATGAAGGACTTACTTTCTTGTTGAGAGAGAGAGAGAGAGAGAGAGAGAGAGAGAGAGACTGGCCCAAGATAGATAGATAGATAGATAGATAGTCTTTCTTTTCTTGGTCCAATCTCCTCATTGATAATTTTTGATTTCATTCTCCCCCACATCACTGCGATTTCTTGTTTAATATGCACCGTAATTGGGGTGCCTGTACTTTTTAAAAAAGATCCTGATATATGATTTATGGCAGTTATGCAAAAAAGGCAACCCCTTGTCTGAAATTAACACAGCGCTGGAAGGCTTCAAAAAAAAAGTTTAATACGCACACACACAAAAATCCATGGTTGACTAATCTAATATGACAAACTATATGATGGATATAGTTTATGTTAATTCACAATGCCCTTTCCTCCAGAATTTAACTGTAAGTTAATGTACACCGGAAACTCGAACTCTACACGGTCTGCTAATGGGTTTAGGTATTAGCTAGTTCTAACGATGCATACCAATGTACTTGTCTCTGTAGGCTGCCCTAAGATTTATGACTCTTTTGCCTTCTGTAGTTGTAAACAAGGAGGGGGAAGGAAGAAAAAAAAACACCCTAGTCTCTGCATCACTTAGTACATCAAGGAGTCTTTTTTAAAAACCCAGGTTATAGGAGAGAGATTCCTACCAAGTCTGCAACTTTTCCTAAAATGCTCGTGTTGTGGGTTGTGTCTGTGTTATTTCTTTGCCCACGCCTCAGTCAAGAGGACAGCGGCTGAACCCCCCCCCCCCCCACACACACACACATACACACACACACGCACAAAAGACTCTATAGAAAGCTAAGCAGAGTTCCAACTCCTACAGCAAGATGATGAAGAATGATTGGATTCAGAGCCCAAGCACAAGAGAGGGGGTGGGAAAAAAAGTTTCGTTTTGGGGGAAAGAGATGTTCCTCTCGCGCTGATGCAAACTCTAACAAAGGAACAATGAAGATACTGCATCCCACGAGTAGAGCTAAGAAGCTAATTTTGTATTATTTCCCCCCCTAGGTTCGGATTCGACTTTGTTGATTACATTATTCTTGTGCCAGCGCAAAGAGTGCTTATTGCTTGTAAGAAGATGGTGGAATAAGAGGAAATGCTTGTTTTAAAAAGACGACAATATTTATGATTGCTGGGCTAAAGGTATTTGTATATGATCGCTTTCTAGAGGAAAAGCCAGAAAGTTTGGTAAAATTTGTATGTGAATGTATTTTTAAAATATATTAAATCTTTAGTATTTTGGGCAGGATTCGCTCTGGGGTGCTGGGGGCGTTGTGTACAATGAAGATTACAAACTGAAAGGAAAGGTACCTCTATATACTGTTCATCTCTAGAAGAAGATTTACTATTGGAAGAATAATTTTGCCTCAAATACTTTGGGTTGGGGAAAATGAGGTTAGGATGGGTGAGGGGAAAATATGTATGTTAACTGTGTCAGATTTATTTGTGCAAAAATAATTCTATTTTAATTAAGATTGTTTAAAAAATACGCTTTCCCCTATAATTATGTGATTTAAGCATATCATTCATTAAACATACTGAAGATTTTGTTGGCTAGACACTATTTCTTGATCTCTGCAGGCCAATCCGTGCCTGAATGTTACCTTCGCTGTCGAGTGCATATGTACAGTTTTACTGACATATTATCGTGACCGTTAAGTTTATTTGTGTCACATAAAGGCAGTCTGGATATTATTTTCTACTCAATGAAGCCCCTCAAATATATTTCAATGAAAGGTGTGTGGGGGGGGGGGGGAAGGATTACTGAAAAAGTGATGCATGTGAGCTTGAATTTAAAATATTGTTTAAGTTTCTACTTACTGTTATTGTTCTTATTATTGGTTTTTCCCTGAATGAACTTTGTGTTTTGGCAGAGTTATGGTGCTTGGAGGCATTTGAGGACGTATATTTCATCACCAGGGCTCTTAAATGTCAGAAAGCAATATATAAATTAGAAATCTGATCTTTGATATTGTTGAATCGAAAAACTTACCAAAATATTCCAGAAAAGGGGTGTTTCTTTTAAATTGTGATTAGCGTTGGCACACGCTACAATTTTTATTCTTAGGGTTAAAAAAATGAGGGGACAGCTCATCTATTTATTTTCGTTTGGTTCCTCCTAGCCAGTGGGTGATCAAAGGGTAGCTTTAACACTGAAATCGCCTCCGATTTTTGAAATGACAGAGTGTATTGCAAATTGCATTTTGAATGCAACTATAGAGTGATTTCTCTCTCTTTTTTCTCTTTTGCATCACAATATCTGATTTCAGGATTTCAGTCAGGGAGTGATAACCACTTAAGACCAAATACGTTATTTTTGGAGCTTCCTAAATACACTTCTTTCCCCCTTCAGATGTTGCAAACTTCCATTCGATTGCTCTTTAAACCACTTCTATTTTGTTATTTGAAGAAAACAAAAAAACTTGAACCAGAGAAGAAAGTTGAGTCCTTCTAATCATTCGGAAGCACATGGTGTGGCTTAAAATGTTCGCTTTGAGATTCATAAAATATTTAAAGCCACAAGTCAACCCTCTCCTATTTATTGCAGTGTATAATTCAAAATTATCGTGTATTAATAAGCCAATAATGATAATCTCTATAGGAAAAGCATGCTAGTTGTGCCGGTTTTATGGCTGCCCTTATCCTTTCTAATGACCTTTGGCTCAGTAGCATAATAACTCACTACAGAATGAGCAATTGTCTGGAGTGCCTTAAATACCTCACAGTCTTTTCTACACTCCGGACACTTCCAGAGAGGTAGTCTCTTGCTTCAGAGCATCCAGAGGAGGGAAGTCTCCCCTCTCCTCTCAAGATCTGGACTACGGGAGGGGGTGGGGGGACTCTGGACCAGAGGACAAGAGTCTGTTCCCCTAAGGCACTTTATGGAACTCGGCCGTGCTCTCTCTGCTCACGTGATCCCGAATTCTCAGCTCAAAGCCTGATTAATTTCACCTCTATTTCCTTGCACTTGGAAAGTAAATTCCTACACCACAACCAAAGATTGTGTTAGTAAGTCATTGTTATGCTCCTTGTAAAGGATGTATAGGCATGAGTACTGGGATCTTGGACGGTTAAAAAAAATTGCATAGCCTACTAATTCTTCAGAGAGGATTCTTTGCAAGAAATGAAGTGTATATTCTGCAAAAAATCTCCTTCCCAGGCCCTCGCCACTGATCAAAGTTTTGGAGCTGATGGAAACCGGCTTTCTCCCCTCTTATGTGCTTGTGTTCATTAAAGACCATTTTTAAATTCAATAAACGTTGTTGTATTTGTTCATGGGCCTATTTTCACAGCAAACTTGCTCTGTCACAGAATGTTATTGTTTTGTTTCCATAAAAAGATCTGAGCTAATGCACAATGTATTTTCTTTGGATGCATTACCTTCTTTTTAATCCCCCGTGTCCCAGGAAATTCTGATCCTGTGGGGGTTGTTTTCATGGGTCTATAAAAGTAATTTGTTGATGTTAGACAGTGGCGTGGGGTGTTTTTGTACATGTATTTTACATAAAGATAAAAAATAAAAATGTGGCTAGTCCCCCCACACCAACACACTACATATGCCCTAAATATTCCCCAGAGAACTGGTTCTGAAGTTAAATCGAGGAGCCACCTTGTGATGTAAAATGATAAATGCCTTCAACGCAGGATCTGAGTGGGAGCCAAGCAGCAAGAAGTCATGGAGAGGATATATCAGTAACCAGCTTTGGCACAGAAGGAAAAAAGAAAAGGGGGAGGGGGGAGAGAGAAAGAAAAGAAAATGCACACTCAACAAATTCGGTTTCCACACATAAGGAGAATTACAAATGCCATTCTCTGATATGGTATGTTGCATGTTCCTTCCCACTTAGTCTTTGGAGGGGGAAATAACCAGTAGATCTCTCTCTCTCTCTCTCTCTCTCTCTCTCTCACACACACACACACACACACACCACCACCACCACCAGCACATATCTATAGCATCCATGGCGTTTCTAAGACAGCTATGGAAACAGATGTGGGAAATCCACGAATCTCATCATACATACTGTATTGATCAGATTCCACTGAGGCAGGAAAATGTCAGGAAGCAATTTCTAAGGATCACCATATTCTGTTCCACTGAAGTTACTTTTAATCAAAGGGCACTGCGGCCCCTCTGCTATGGTCCCCATGGGGGAAATAATCGCTGTTGTTTGTTTAGCAGCTTCATATATATACAGCACAGTTTAAAATCTTGCAGTGCTCCACATTTCACAGGACACAGCAAACAGTTAATATAATCTGTGATTTGCAAACCCTTCCAGCTGCAAAACCCATGGTGCACTGTAACATTATAAAGTCTTCTGATTGCTAATAATAGCGTGTTACTTTGCTAACTTGAGGCAGTCGCACTCTTTGGTGACTCTCCCCAAGAAATTAGGAATACAAAATTGAAGAGAATATATTGATTCTGATTTATTGGTAGCAAAGCAAATTCATTAGGTCTGAATCATGAAGCAGTTAAAGAAAATGGCTGGGGTACAGCTTTTAAAGTCCCAGCCAGTCAAAGGGTAATGAAAGGGAAGTGGTATTCAGGGAAATTGTATTTCACTCTGTTATTTTACATACTAATTTTTTATCATCCAAGTTTACTGCATCCTTGGCTCCAGCTCTTAAAGAAATCAACGCTTGGCTGGGGACGCTACATTTGCTAAGATATTATGGTGTGTAACTTTCTAGTAACATTCTCGACCTCCTAGTATTTCTATTTTCCTAGTATTTCTTTCACTCTCCATGGACAGTCTGTAGGTGCATCGGTGTGTGTGCGTGTGTGTAAATGCTGTGACATGAATGTTAAAAATTGATTCTGCTTTCCAGGTATTTCATTTCTCCCCCCACCCCCCACCCCCCACCCCCCATCCATTCTTTAGAATCCTGGATATTTTCTTAGCATGAGATGACTTTAGGGGTCAAATGGCTTTAGGCATGCCTAGCTGAAATGTGTTTGCCAAGACAATGTCACTTACTTACTGCCTTAACTCTCTAAGGATCTGATAAAACAAAGAACATAAGTGTGGGTTTACGCTTAAGCAGGTGTAAAACACTTAAGTTGGTGCTTATTTCTGATCAGGTGCTTAAATGCACTGGAATCAATGGGACTTAAGCAAGTGCCTCAGAGCTTTGCTGAACCAGGGCCAATGCCATTATTTTCACAGAAAGCTGGGTTCTATCCTGCAGTCACTGTTCAGCAAAACAGCCCAGTGATACCACCGCCTTGTGCCTCAGTTTCCCCTCCTATCCTCTTGGCTATTGAGACTGTAAACTGTTTGGAACTGTTGGCACAACACCAGCAACAATATTAATAACAATAAATGTCTGTATTTCTTTTGTTTCATCATTCAACACAATGAACTCAATTAATTCACTTGCTCTTCCCCTCTGATTTCCAAACTGGTCCAGAAAATACTGACTACATTAAAAAACAACTCCCCCATCCAGAAGTGAATACAATATCTCAAACAAATGGTGCTTTGAGCCAGACAAGGTGGGTGAAGCAATAGCTTTTACTGGACCTACTTCTGTTGGTGGAAGAGACAAGATTTCTTGCTCCACGGAGCCTGAAGAAGAGTTCTGTGGAGCTGCAAAGCCTGTCTCTTTCACCAACAAAAGTTGGTCCAATAAAATATATTACCTCCCCCACCTTTTCTCTCTCATATCCTGGGGCCAACGCGGCTACAACAGTGCAAACAAGCAGTGCCTTGTCATTTAATAATTTCTTGAGGGGGGAGGCCATAACAAAGATATTCTGGATTATTTTTTAACTTCAAGTAAAATAAATCCAATTCTATACAACCAAGTCTTCAGTACAGAATGCGAGTCACTGGAAATCAGCATGGCTCCATTGGATTTATGTTGATTTACATTAGCTATGGAATGTGGCCTTTCTTTTTCCTTAATCAAACCGGCTGCATAAGTACTTTTCAATCTAATGGTCCCAAACATCTGCAAAATATAAGGGGGGGGGGGATCTGGCTCCATTGAAGTCAATGGCAAAATACTCACATTGATTTCAATGGCTCCAGGGTTTCACCCCGAAATTTCCACATCTTTGAAGAAGTGCATCAAAGAGGTTAATGGTAAATTTCAGTGAAAGGGCCCAGAGATCAAAGGTGTTGTCTTCAGTAATCTGGATGTTTATACAGTTTTACAGTTTAGTTCAATCTCATTAGGGTTTGGGTTAATTATTTTTCTCCCATTCACAGAGAACTGACACACCCTGTCTGGCTAGTATGTCAGCCCATACAGGTAGTTTTGCTTTCAGGATTCTTTTGACATAAATTCCATAGGAAAGGCGTATGTCGGAAATGGAGCTTTATGGAAATTTATAGTTAGATGGTAACTTTAGTGATAAACATTACCTTGAAATGGAGACAAAATTATTTACCTGCTTCCCACACTGCCTGCCTAAACTTACCACACACACCCATACACAAACTCTCATCACCACACAAATACATTCACACACAATACACACACACACATACACACACTCTCTCTCTCACGCTCATACCATAAGCATACACTCACCAGACACACACATCTACACCATGCACACATACTCGTGAACACACAAACATGCACACATATATCATAAGCAAATACACACTTTCACATACTCACACACAGACTATACACAAATACATATGCTTACACATACACATTGAACACAAATACACACACATACTCAAAACATTTGCAGACACCAGCACAAACATCCATACCCATGGACCATAAATAAATATACATCTCAAATATATATCTCAAAACAGACTTTCAAAATTGGAAAAGGTTCACAAAAGGGCAACAAAATGATTAGGGGTATGGAACAGCTTCCACATGAGGAGAGATTAATAAGACTGGGACTTTTCAGCTTGGAAAAGAGACGACTAAGGGGGGATATGATAGAAGTCTATAAAATCATGACTGGTGAGGAGAGAGTAAATAAGGAAGTGCTATTTACTCCTTCTCATAACACAAGAAATAGGGGTCACCAAATGAAATTAATAGGCAGCAGGTTTAAAACAAACAAAAAGAAGTGTCTCTTCATGTAACACACAGTGAACCTATGGAACTCTTTGTCAGAGGTTGTTGTGAAGGCCAAGACTATAACAGGGTTCAAAAAAGAACTAGATAAATTCATGGAAGATAGGTCCATTGATGGCTATTGGTGTCCTTAGCCTGTATTTGCCAGAAGCTGGGAATGGGTGACAGGGGATGGATCACTTGATAATTACCTTTTCTGTTCATTCCCTCTGAAGCACATGGCATTGGCTGCTGTCGGAAGACAGGATACTGGGCTAGATGGACCATTGGTCTGACCTAGTATGGCCATTCTTATGTTCTTACACACATACTCCTCCCCACACATATACATAAACCCATATACATATATATCTCACGGGCACAGTCATACATACACCAAACATAAACACAAAAATATACATACATAACATATACAAACACCTACACAGACACCAACACACATACGCACCATACACAAATACATAGTCTATACACAAAATATACACAAGTACCAAAACACACACATGACCATACACAAAAACACTCAGACACCTATCTACCCTATACCATACACAACCACACTTGCGCACAGCAGCATTTAGACACTGATTTTGCAGTACATAGCTGACCTTTTGCCCTGTAAGAGTTTGCAATAGAGGGTCCTACATGCAACAAAGAGCACACAGTTGGCTGGTTGTGGGGTGGGGAGCATCTAGGCAATCTGTGTATGGAACAGGAAAATACCAATAGCCATTTCAATTTAATATTCTAGCACCTGAACCTGAACCATTCCTAGCAACCTCCCTTTGACTTCAATGGAGATGTCGTCGCCTAAGCCAGGAGTGCAAATTTGCCTTCATGCAGGACCTGCCACTTGATGCCAGTCCTGAAACCTGGAGGGCAAAATCTACTGCCCCACAGCCCCGCTGCATTTAGAGGCCCGTACTGCAGCCTCAGTCCCACCTCCCCCATCCTGAAGTGGTGAGCTTTGACACCAGTGGAAATGGATTTGTTTGGAAGCATGGAGCTTGCTCCACTAGTGCATGACCTCTGGCTGCCCTTGTTTAATGTATTCAGCCAGACAAAGCCCCCGACTGGGGAAGAGTTCACCACAGCATCTCTGGCTCTTCCTAGGACAGTGCTCATCTCATCCAAAGAGAAGAGTCCCTCCACCCCCCACCTCCTATCTAAGGGTGGGGCGGGGGAGAAGAGAGGCCTTGTTGAAACTTGAGATGATGAAGAAATTGTTTTTTGGAAGAATGCCCGCAGTTAAATTGCAACATCCAAGTGTCATCTTCAGCTGGCCCTCATTCAAGGCGTGTTTAAATTCTGACCTTTGGGTTAGGGCAGATCTGGCAGGATTAAAATAAAAAACCCCATTTCACAGATCACCACTGACCAATACGAAGCTATCTCCTAAGCAGAACAGCCACTGTTTAGGGCCCCAGATAGAAGGGGCTCTTTCCATCTCCTGAGACTAAATTGTGTATAATGCAAGCTTTTGAGAGTCATCTCCAATACATACACAGTCATACACAAAAACACACAGGCTAAAGGAAAACATCTGACCATTATGCATGTTCATGCCTTTGAAATAAGCACCCCTTTGTTTGGTATACTTCAGCACATAGGTGAATCCAAGATCTGGCTGCTTGGATCTAATTCCTAGGGAGTTGCTCATGGAAAAGCTACGTTACTCTTTTGGTGCTCAATAGATTGAGATCATGTCTAGAGTTAAAGGGGTAAGGTAACAGCCACCTATGACTCTTTATTCACAAGCAGTCACACTATACCAGGGAATTTCTTTCTTTCTTTCTTTCTTTCTTTCTTTCTTTCTTTCTTTCTTTCTTTCTTTCTTTCTTTCTTTCACAGATGTACAGATAGTCGGAGCCAAATCCTGCTCCACATTCCTCAAAAGAAGAGTAAACCTTGACTTCCACGGTTTTACTTGCCTGAGTAAAGCCAAGCTTTCGGTCCAGATACAGACCCCAATACAATTACAGAGTGCAGGAAACCTCTCCCCAGTCCCCACTGTATGATGTATGGCGTGAAATGCCCAGTCAGGATAATTTCTGCAGCCACCAAGACAGAAGTCTGTTTATGAAAGGTTATTAAAGCAAACTTAATTTCCGAAGGTTATAGCCATTTGTTTATAGTGTCGGGGTGATTAGACTTAAGGAACTCAACTCATCCCTTTCCTTCCAAATCAGTTTTATAGATTATCTTTGTTAGTTATTTGGACCGTAGCTGCTTTGGAAGTCGATGTCCTCTTTATTTGATGGCATTGTAACAGAGAAAGCCTGGCAGATTTATGGGTATACGGAGTGTTCCGAAAAATAGACTAAATTAAGTATTCAAGCCATTGAACTGTAAAGACAGAGATCGTATCATTTCGCTCTATCTGGGTGAGAAGAGAAAATTGGCAATGGGGTCCATTTTTTGCCAAGACCACATTATTATTTAAACAGCACTGAATCATATAAATGAATGCAGCCCTTTTTTTTTTTGGAGCATCCAGCAGCTTTTAATAGTAAAACAATTGTCTCTTCTGTTCTTCTGTGTGTGTATTTTAGCCCATATAGATGGCCAGGCATTTCGCCTTTTCTCCGAAGATTTTAGATTTCAAGTGATTCCACCGTAGATTTCTCTAGGCTCGCATTTCTCTTGGCTGCCCCTCGGAAGAAAGTGACCTGTCTTAAGTTAACTTTAAGAGAGTAAAGTCCTCATAGGACGCATATAATCACCTTGCTCTTGAACGGATAGGTTCAAACACTGGGCTGGTTGCTTGTGTTTATTTTCTAAATAGAAGAAACCCAGCTAGATTTTAAAGCTTTTATTATAATTATTATGGGGTCGGGTTGTTGTTTTTCTTTTTTTCCTTTCCAAGTATTTGAACAGAAACATCAGCTGTGAAATCTAAACCAACTCTGTTCTTGTCCAGTTCGATTCATTGGGGGGGTGGAGGGGGTCTCAGATTCCTTGGAAGCACCAGGGTTAATAAAAGCACCAGGGTTAACCAAGATAAATACAGTATGCCTCGTAGGGTTTTGCACTCCCACTAACTATATAAACCTCTCAAAGAGAGCAGGGTGTGTGTTTAGATGCTACGGATTCTAATTGTCATGGTGACTGAGGCCACGAGTGTCTTGTTTACATTAATTGGGTATTTGTTTCTAACAGTCTTGCGTTTTATTAGCCAAAAATAATAAGCGCGTACGGCTCACGCAAACTTGGAGAACTGCAATCGGACAGTAGAGCCTCACGTTTACTGCGGTGGGTGTCAGCTTGCAAAGTGACACTTGCCAACAGTTCACCGGAGGACTTTGCTGAGCCCTCATAATTCTTTACAACCCTCTTGCAAGTCGTTATGAAAATCGCTCTCAGTTATCAGAATGAAAGAGAAGCGGTGATGGATACAGCTAAGCCGAAGAGCCCCATATGTTACAAGGAAATAGACGCGAAGAGACAGTGTTATTATTTTGTTTGTTGGTTACTTGGGGCGTTTTCTAGATCTTCCAAAGGAACCTTGTGATAAGAAACAATGGAATTAAATTTGACTCTACAATCTCTCTCTCTCTCTCTCCCTCTCTCTCTCTCTCTCTCACTCACTCTCTCACACACACAACACACACAATTTAACCTAATGATCCTCAGCTATCTCCAAGCCTCGGTCTCCAAACAGGCCTGGCATATGCTAAAGCTAAAGAGCGAGCCGTAGAGACGGTTCTCTGCCATGCCTACCAGCCACGGATTGATAGGACAGGGGCATCAGACATCCACCGCCTTCCCCTATTAACCCCCAAGGCAAAACGCCTCGGATTCTTTTGCCACATGGATTCTATTTACAAGGGTGGGGTCCATCCCAGCTCCGCCAACAAAAGAGAGGGCTAGCCAAAGGCGGATGGATGGGTTAGGGAGGGTATAGACACAGCACGTTCAAGCTGTTTCATAACACGTCAGCCAGGGTTGCTCGCCCCATGGAGAGTAATGTGACTTTAGGCACCCACACCCTTCCCTCTCCCCTCCCCCTCCTCAAAACGCTCCTCTCCCCCCGGTAATGAAGGTCTGATCGGATCACAGGAGCACTTAATTTGCAAATATGGAAAGCAGGGACAGAAGAAGGCAATCCCTTGCCATAGTTAATCGCCATCCGCAGTGACCAAGAGGGGCTGTTTTAGGGTAAAGATCTTAAAAGAAGCCATTTGATAAAGGGGTTAGCAATCAAATGGAAAGAATACAACCAAAACAAACCAGTTCACTACCCCCAAGAATAAAAGGTCGATAGATTGCAGGCCTAGAAGTTCTGTGATAAACAGTAATCCAAGGGGGGAAAGTGCGCTTTAAAACATCTGCTGCCAGGGCTATAAAACAGTTGGATTTACAGCTTTCCTCTGCCAGATACCCACGTGAAGTCTTTTCAAGGAATTCCCTCTTTACAATGGTCAGGCCAAACCTTGGCTCTGTTCTGTGACACCCTCCAAACGCAGAACACACACGTGCAAACACAAGCACACACCCATAGACACAGACATACAAACACACACACATGCACACTCCCAAACACACACACACATAGAGACAGACATCTGCACACAGCATATACACAACGTCAGGCACACAAACACTCCTAAACACCCAGAGGCACTCACAAACACACACACACACTCACACATAGATACACACAGACATACACTCACACAAACACAGAGAGGCAAGCACACACAAACACACACAAACACAGCAGCCATATAGACATGCAGGCACACAAAAACACTCTGACAAGCACACCCTCACATTGGAGGTTTATCTTCACAATAACCTTTATGCTGCTGGTTCTAAGAATTTTCTACCCATATTAGGGAAAAAGTTTCTTCGTACCCAGAAAGATGGTTTCCAGATAGAGAGGAGAACTGTTTAGATTAAAAAAAATACAGGTCTTGATGTTTCGCGCCGGGGAGTATAAACACTTCGCAATACTGTATTTCTTCACGAGTGGCGCGGATAGTAACAGCAAACCAGTACAGCATTTTCTAAATCTCCGAAAATACTTGGAGAGGAAAGGAAAGGTTAGGATGACCAGCATGGGGCGACTACATTTGTATGTATCGGTCGATTTATGCCACCCAAGATTTATACTGTAAACTTGATATTAAAACATTCACCATAAAAAGGCAGATCGTCAAAGCAAAGAAGTCTCTCAGTAGCATCAAGCCATTACTATCCAAATCACTGGTCATTTTCTTCCCATACAGCAATGTTATTCCCACTTTTCCGCCTATGTTTCTCTCTCCTGAAAGCAGCTCCAGTTTTGTGAAAAGAGAGAGAATAAAAATCTGAAATAAACTACTTGAGAGGTTGTTGGGTTGTTTTTGTTTTTGTTTTGTTTTGTTTTACAAATATGGGGTTTAGCTTCTCATTTGCCTTTTTTCCTTCACATCATCAGCATTAAAAATAATAATAATAAACATTTCCCTTATTAAATATGCCCACGAAGAAGTCAGGTCTCTTTAAAACCAAGTCCTAAAATATTTAGCCCATTTCAGGCTCATGCCCCTTTTACAAAGCTATCTCGCTGTATATACACCCAGGGTCAGTTCTGTATACTGAATATATAAATATTGTTATCAAGAGCAAACTTTATACATTCACTGCCCATAGAGGCCCATGCAAACGGCATTCTAGCACTGAGGTGAAGTTTATACAACTTTAAACTCAGCTTTACCATCTGTTCCTTTGGTTTTAAGAAGGAAAAGAATCTAAACCAAAGCTTTTAAAAAAGAATAAGAACACGGTTAGTGCACGCTTTCAAATAGGGTGCTGGCAAAATAATTCTCTAGCTACAGTTCACATCGTCACCATAGGCTTTATTTTACATGCTTACAGTTGGGAAAACTGTCCAAGGATCATGCCAGACTATTATTCCCCCCCCCCCAAAAAAAATTGTTAAATTAAAATGAGTTAGTGCGGTATATCCTCTGCACCAGAGATACCTAGGACTTGAGTTTGAGTCAGCGAGATCAATGGGGGTTTGCCACTGACTTACGGATTTTGTTTGTTTGTTTGTTTCCCCTCAGCCTCCCCGCCCCCCAATTTATTGAAAGTATTCTACAAACTAGGATATCTGTATTTAAGCATTGAAATAAACATGGCGCGTGGAGGGATCGAATTTTTTACCTGCCAGGACCTCCATAGTCTGGAAAGTATATAGAAGGTATTTTCCTTAGCATAGGATTTTAGGGGATTATTTGTTGTTATGCAGTTTAGACCCATATTTTTTTTAAAAAAACGTCTTGGATTCTAATGGGAAGTAAATTGTAACGCTTTAACAATCATCTAATCTGGATACTTTAATAAGAGAGGAGTCTAAGTAGCCCTTGATGAGGCTAGAGACATGGGCTAGATAAAGTTATACATCCAGACTTCAGAGCTGTTGCCAAACAAGTAAATTAACCTGCTGGTTCAAACAATAACTTTGGGATTATGCCGTTCCCTAACACGAGACTTCAAGACCCTAGTCAAAGCTCCTTTGTCCTGCTGTCCAAACTTGAGGTCATGACCTAGCTAATGCAAAGCAAACCTGCGAGTAAACACTTTATTGGGTCTTCTTTAAATATTTATAGGTACTTCAGGGGAACTGGTTTTGGGGGATTTCAGAGAAGCCAGACAGCCGTTTTGCTGCATGCACGCCCCAGAAGTAAGCCAAACTGTATCTAGTCATTGCAAATAAAATAACCATAATTTCATGGACAATCCTGATAGCAGGTTGCTTCTACTTTTGGGGTCTCGCAGCGTTTCGGAAGGTTAACCAACTTCCAGGCTGTGTGGGTGTGGGTGTCTGATACGTTTTAATTCTGTCTCTATATGTGTGAGGTTTTGTACAGACGAATGTATATGTAAAAGGCACACATGAGCATAAACACGTGGGTGTATGTATATTTGTGTGTAAGCATCTACTTTTAATTATCCATATATATGCCGGTGGATGTCTTTCTGTATGTATTTATGTGTGTGTGTGCATATACTTTTAATTCTCCATGTGTGTGTGGTTATGTGTATATGCATTTACTTTTATTTCTCTGTGTGTACTTTTAATTTGCAAGGCTATTACTCAAGGGAAACTTGCACTCAAAAGCTGCAAAGCCCTTTAAGCCTGTTAAAGTTTCTGCTTAATAATAATGTAATGAATTGAAAATAAATGTATTAAGGTGTGATTCAGTGAGGTTCACAAGTAGTAAGCAGAGGGGAGCACTCTATGGAGGAGTGAGCTTGGGTGTGGGGAAGGGGTTGGTTAAAACAATATACTTCCTTTAAAAAGAAAAGTATCGGGAAAGATTTACCTTAAATATTTTTGATACCTTGTAATAAATTAATTCTTTTATCCCGTGCTGGAGCATACCCTTTTGCGTGTGTTACAATTGGTATTTTATGGTCTTTTGAGACTATTTATTATGCACTCCTCTTTCTTTGAAACTCGACTTTAGTTATATTCTGCTCTACTTCCTAGAGAAGTTGGCTATCTTTGGGGTAATTTTTTTTCAGAGGTATATTGTCCTTAATAATTTCACTTTTCCTGAGAAGCAATAAGTATGAGGCATAAATAATCATTCAGAGGGGGGTGGGGGGATGGATGGGAGTTAACATCTGAGCCCCAGAGAAATGAAACTGTTTAGCTGAAAAAGTAATAACACAGATATTTATGAGTGACTAAACAGACCCAAACAGAATTGATTGAGTGACAGCTGTCACAGTGAGCGCATCAGAATTAAACTTTATGAAAAAGCCCTAAAGTTTGAAATAGTAATTTTAATAACACCGATCTCTCTCCATACTCAGTAACATGTGTATATTACTTATACATTGCCCTATATATATATTTAGAGTTATTTTTCTTGGCTACCCCGCAATTACTTATAGGTTGCTTGTTTGCTCCTCAGAAAGAGTTACACAAAGGAAAAAATATTACTGAAGAGTGTATAACATTTAGCACCAGAACAGCAAATAGATCCTTTAGAGGAGGAAAGAAGAAGCTGTGAGATCCGTAGTACAGACAAAAAGTGAAGAAAATAAAATGATCAAAATATCCCTGAAAAATGAACTCCAGAAACAGCTAAAGATTTTAATACAAAGATTGTTTTTTAAAAAAAATCTTTCTTATTTTAAAGCAAAGTATCTATCTATCTATCTATCTATCTATCTATCTATCTATCTATCTATCTATTATATGGTTTAGGGAAATATACAATACATATGATGGATTAGGTAGCAATGGAAACTTTAATTTAGGAATGGGAAAAAAATAATTTAGGAAAAGTGAATAATTTACAAAGCAATATTTAACTCCCTACGTAGAAATAAACCAGCCTCTCTCCCCCCCCTTCTCTCTCAACTCAAAACTATCTATTGCTGAGTTGGGAAAATACTTTTCCACATAGGAAGACAATCCATAGCCAATGAAACAAACAAACAGAAAAGGGTGTCATTTGCCAGAAACTGTTAATACCATTACCATAACGGCTGCTGGCTGTTTGTAAGGAAATACTAGTCTTTCACTAAAGTCCCAAAATGTTTGGTTTGGTACCTTGCCCATCAAAATAAATCATAAGGACAGATTAGGAAGTACATAAAACTATATCTCTGGATAATGATATACGAGACCACAATAAATGTAAGTTACACGTTCGAGGTGCTGTCAGTTATGGTTGCAAACCCGTAACTCATTCACTTAAGCCTGGCTGAATGTTTGTCTTTTAATTACAATTAACAGTGCAGACGAACATTTTCCAACTATGTGAGGGATAAAGGACACAAGTGGCTGTAAAGACCTGGGATATTATGTTAACTGAAGAGTCTGGAAGTTAAACTATGCCACTTCTGTGGATTAGCCCTAGAGCAAAAGGGGAAAACATGTGTATCTATATACTGGAAAAGTTTTCATAAAACTGAAGGCACTTAGATAACGCCTGAAGGCCCTTGTTTGTGGGAAGTTATCTCCCCAAACATCTCTGGAGCTGTTGGTTTTTAACAGGCAATACAGGAAACTAAGTTTCACAGCTTCTTGAACTACATTTAACAGAGGTCCCTTCAAGGGTCTGTATACAAGGGCTTTCTAACGTCTTTTTTATAGCTCGTTAAAGCCTTGTAAACTGCTTCTCACTCATGTTAGAATCTTAATCCTCAAAAATCTAGCTGTGAGGGGAAACAAAAAAAAATATTAAGCGGGTCATTTTCAAGCAAATTGGACTAGAAGAAAATGAGTTAAAATAAACTGACCTGAGATGTTAATTTGATCCTCGAGAAACATTTTTTGTTGATGATGATACTTTTATAGCTCAGTAATATAAGTAGAGATAATATCCAATCACCGAACAATGAAATACACAGTTTGAGGGGGAACATACCCCCACATGATGACAAATCTATATGTGCCGAGGTACATCTGGAACATAGAGCACTGAAATTAAAGAGCATCTAATCTTCGAACACGGGATGATGGGGAGTGGGGGTAATGCAGCCCCGTGTACCAGATCTATACGTGCCATGGTATATCTGGACCATTTTGCACTCCTAAACAGAATAAACTATTGTTTCCCCTCTAACACAAAAATTGTCTCCCTTCTCGCTCGATTGCATTTACCTCCTGATTTTAATCATCGCTTTGCAAACTTCCCCCGTGTTTTTTAAAGTGCAAAGCTACTTACTTGGCGTTGGATACTTTGATCTGGTCATAGGGTAGTAGCCAGTTGGGAAATAAACCATGGGAAGGCGGGAAGTGAGAAGAGAGATTTGGCCGTAACTTCACCCTTCTTCCTTTCTCTTGGATTATTTTGGTGACAACACAATGCGATAACACGCATTGAATCTGCCCCATCTCTCCCCCATTACTATGGTAAAATCTACAAAGACGCTAAACAGTAGTGGTGCCGCTAAATCTATGTAGAGAGACACAGAAGGTACACGTTGTGAGACCTACCCGGGTCAGGGGGGCTTAGAGGTCACCCTGCCTGGCTAGAATAAAGCTGATGGGATAGAAAAGTTGTCCTTTCAGTGAACCCATTTTTGCCATTTACCCGAACTTCAATAAAGTATCTTTCAGGCTCCCAACATGGAGGCGTCAAGAGGCTAAAAAGAGACTATGGTGCAGGCTGCTTGTAGCTAGGAACATTAATTTTTTTCTTCTTCCCCCTGCTGCCTGGCTATATAATGCATTCATAATCTCCCTCCATGCCAGGAATTGTGTCATGGCCAAGTCTAAAGGCTAAGTAAGATGCTAAATAATACTCAGCATAATGCAGAGAAGAGGTGAAAAAGTAAAGTTAGTCTCAGAGCAAAGAACTGGAACAGAAAAGTAGGTACAAGAACGAAAAGGCATATACCTAAATGTGATTTTTTTTTATTACTGAATATGCAGACTATATAGTTGAAAATGTGATTAATGTTTCCTTTGCTTCCTCATCAGACACTCAGAGAGAGAACACACACACAACAAAAAAGTCTCATCGCATTCAGAGCCAGTGCCCTCTCAGAACACCCCCTTATAATTCATCAAGTTATGATGCACTTTGCAAAAAGGGAAGGGGGGGGGGGAGTGGATCAAGCTTTAAACAGAAATATTTCCACCCAGCCCACCCCCACTAGCCTTAGTTTAGTCTGCAGAACTAGCACATGTAGGTTTCCACTGATGAACACACACACGTTGCTTGGCTATGAATTGCCAGTTCAACTTTGTAGCCGCACCATTATTACAAGGTTAGGACTTTTAGCCTTTGTTTTCTTTACAATGTATATGCATGGTGGATGTGTCTGAAGACAGTGTCTCTAACCTCAAGTAAAGGCTCTCTTTTTTTCCTTTGGAGGATGCTTTGTTACAGATTAGCTAGCTAATTCACTTTATTATATATAAAAAGAATTTAAATGCCTTTTTTTTTTTTACTGGTAAAGTGTGTGAGATTGTCTGTTACAGGCAAGGAATCAGAGGGAGAGAAAAAATTACAACCAACTCATAACACATTCCTCTGCTTGGAGGTGGAAATGTTTAAAGAGAACTATAGACTTGATGTCTATTTACTATGGCAACATTTTTCTCCATTCTCACTCTTATATTAATGTCGCTCAGCCTATGTTCCCCTTTCAGGATCTCTCTCACTAGCTATCACAATAGGTTCTGAGACCATTATTTGTTTAAGGGAAGGCTATACATGTTTTTGAGAGCCAATACAAAACAAAATTTAAAAACAAATGAAATAAAAATAAAAATAAAGGTAACAGAAAGATCCCCTGTCCTAATCCCCTTCATTCAGATTTGATAATCTCTATTCTGGGGTGGGTTAAAGAGATCTAATCACCTGGCCAACTATCCTAATGCAAGGCATTGGGATAGTGTTAAATGCTTGAAGAATAAATGTCTTTAAACAGGCCTACCTGAAAATCTGGCACCCCTATGTTATTTCAGACTGGGACAGTAGTTCTGAAAAGGAACATGCTGCAAAGTTGCAAAAGATTGGGGCCTAGAAAACAGCTATGTATAACTTCCCCATTTGCACACAACTCTTTCTTACAGTTATCTCATCCTTCCAGGAAAGTAAACAAACCTTCAGTTGTGGGGACAAATTTCTTGCTAAACTATCCATGTAACTCTCGGTTTGGATCATTTATTCAAAGTCCAAGAGCAAGAATGCCTTTTTGCCAAAGCTTTTACTGTCTTTGGAAGAAGATTAGAAGAAACCTATTGGCTTTTATGAATGAACCAGTTCACATAATCTTGCAACAACAACAAAACAACAGAAGTGTAGAGAAAGGGAAAAAAACAGAAAACCCTTATATTAAATAGGGGGGAAACAGAGACAGATGAATGATATTCTAACCCAAACACACATCACTGTTCCTTTCTCAAAACAAGATTCCTCCCCAACCCCCCCCCCCAGTATATGTTTTACTAAGAGAATCAGAGATTGAAATACATTGACCAAGTTGTGATGTCATAACATCTAAAATAGGGAGTTATTTTTATGTTTGTTTAGACTTAATTTAAGCAGTAACTCCTGCACATGGAATTAATGCCACAATCCCAGGATTATTATTCTATTTTTTTAGGGCAAGGGGAATGTTGAGAGTAAAATAAGCCACCAGACATTAAAGTAAAACTAATTCACACTCACTGGTTTATTGAACACTGGGACTTTCACATACACACTAAAACGCTTTATTGCAAGTTTACAATGATCATGTAAAATCAGTCCAAAAACACAAATAACCACGACAAAAAAACTAGCTACTGACTTTGTTTAAACCTTGCTCTTTTTTTTTAAATATGTCACTATCCTTCCCTTTTCTTTTTTTCCCCGCATCTCAAAATTTCAACCAATTACTCGCTCAACCTGGTTTGTGTGATTTTTTTTTCTTTTGAATCATGATTTTTTTTTTTTTAGCTTTTTTCACATTTATACAAAAGAATTTCAATGCTCCATTTTATTCTCGGCAGATCATTGTGCATTTGTAATGCAGGGGGTAAAATACCTACATTCTCCTTCTTTTTGATTATTCTTATTTGTTCATTAAATTCATCTAACAGAACATTGACCTCTCCCCCCCCCCCTTCCTTACCCCTTAAAAAATAAATAAAACCCTGAAATGGCGTAAAAAAACCTGCAGGTACTCGGTCACCTGGCTTCATGCTATGTTACATGCATTTAAGCCTGTGGTCTTACAGAAGACCTCATTGTTTTTTATACGCACAGGAAAACTACAAGAAAAGAACCAAAATATATATATATATATATTAGATTCTATAAATAATCAGAGTCAATTTTGTGTGTGTGTGTGTGTGTGATATTGTTTATAACCTTGTGATATCCTCTGCTCGCTGATCCTGAGTTGTACTCGGTGATAGTTCCTCGCTGGGGGCCGCGTTACCAGCAGCAATGGTGCCCGCCGATGAATTAGATGGAGTCGAGGATCTGACTTTGGTATTGGGCAGCCTGTGGTCTTTTTTCCATTTCATCCGCCTGTTCTGAAACCAGATTTTGATCTGCCTTTCCGAGAGACACAAGGAGTGAGCTATTTCGATGCGCCGTCGCCTTGTCAGGTACCTGTTATAGTGAAACTCCTTTTCCAACTCCAAGACCTGCTGCCTTGTATACGCAGTCCTGGAACGTTTGGGCTCGCCTCCATTGTAATTGGGATTCACTGGAAAAGCAAAGATTAGCATGAATAGAGAGAGAGAAGCAGACAGAACAGAGAGGGAGAGGGGGAGAGAGAGAGACAGGAAATCTAGAGTGGCTCAGGAAAAAGTAATCAGCTAAATGGGTTATAAAGAACTTCTGGCAGCCCAAGACTTTCTATTCTAATAAGAAGGGGTTTCCCTGGCTCAAAAGACTGAATTATTTATGCACCCCTTACAAAGCTTTAGGAGTTTCACACATACATAACAGAATGAACCACATGGCTAAGGCTGCCCAGACTAGCTTGGCTATAAAATTTATGGTGGGTGTAATTACCCATTCCGAGTCGTAAATCCAGCTCAATTGTGCTAACCCAAAGACTCTCATGGAAGGGAAGGAAATAAAAAAAAAAAAACGAGTGAGAGCGAGAGCGAGCGAGAGCATGGTGTGAAAATAGGAAGGAAGACAGAGCAGAGGGAGAGAAAAAAAAGTTGCCTACCAGTACTGACGTGGATTTTTTTCATCCATGGATAGACTATAGGTTGCTTAGAAGCTGTGCTGTTAAGATGCTCAGGGTTTGGCTGGTTGCAGGCTGGAGGGGCTGGGGAAGGAGAGGTGGAGGAACTGGAAAGAGCAGTCTGCTCACACAACTGCTGCGGTTTCTCTGAGAGGTGGTGGCCTCCTTGAGTTTGCCCATGTCCCCTTTGGTGCGCGGCTGGGTTGCCGGGAGCTTGAATATTGGCACAGCTGTATTGGCGCTCTGGGTAGTTTGGTCTTGGTGGTGGGTACAATTCTTGGTGATGATGCTGAAAGCTGGACTCCCTTGTCCGGCTGTAATATTCCGGACTGTGGTCTGGGATGTAATTATTTTGCGAATATTCCTCGCATGGAGGAAATTTCGGATCGATGTAGTTAGAGTCCATCAAATAGGAGCTCATGATCATTAATTTCTGGAGTGGAAAATAATTTTTCTCGCTTTGTCGTTTTTCTGCTCCATAAAGCCCTCCTACAAGCTGGCGACCCCGTAAAGTTACTTTCACCATGTGACTCCCTTGTCCAATCACACCAGCCAGCCTAGTCCCCGGATAAGGAACCAAAAGCTTTTTCAAAATGTATCCAATTTGTGTGTGTATGTGTGTGTGTGTGTGTGCATTGTTGTTGTTGTTTGTTGTTGTTTGTGTGATCTCAAAACTAGGAGCAAAAGAGTCAGGATGGTGAGAAGGATCAACCGACCCCTTTTCCTCCCCCCGCCGAAAAAGACATATGTGTAAGGAAAAATAAAAGAATAAAATCCTACCGGTTTTTGTAAAGGGGGTGAGGGAACATGTGGGGAATATTCCTCATAATACCCCCCAACCCGCCGCAGGCTGGATTTTAGAAATCTCTCCGTGGTAGGACTTCCCCCCAGATCTTGCAGATCAACAACAGAACAAGCCGTAATTATGAAAATTAACGATCACTTTACCCTGCACAGAATAAGACATGCTCAGAATATGTTGAATTTTTCACTTTAAAGAAATGCTAGGTTACAAAACTGCCCCCTTTTTCACCCCTAAGTAGCATAGGGCAGTTTAAGTGCCCTTGCTAGTAAATTTGTTTCCCCCACCCAAAATGGAATATTGTTAAACATACATCATTGAATGGGGGGTGGGGAGGGAAGGGAAGGAAACAAGTTACCTGAGAGGTAAAAGGGAATATGCAAATCATGGCTCCGTAATTTAGAGTTCTCTAAATGCTCCCAACCTTTGCTTAAGAGATATCTCATTTCCTTGGAAACTGATAGGATCTATTTGTGTATTAAAGATCATAGCTACACAGTCTTTCCACCCACTCAGAAGGCAGGAATGCTTTTGGAGTGACAACAATTCTTTACTTGTAAAACTACTTATGTGTTTTTATTCCTACTGGCTTTTACAGGGTGATTATGCTTTGTTTTCGTCATTCAAAATTCTGCCCTTTCCAGTCTGCCAAAGCTCCATATAATATACATACATACATACATACATACATACATACATACATACATTTAAATAAACATACATGTATGTGAGATGATAGATAGATAGATAGATAGATAGATAGATAGATAGATAGATAGATAGATAGATAGATAGATAGAAATGTGGTTCATAGTTCCACATCCAGCCAGAGAATTAGTTTCCCTTGCAACGTCCATTGAAAAGACCCATTTAACTAGCTGCTTTAATAGAGGGCGGGAGGAAAGGTTGAGATAACATATATAAAAATGGCTCCCTTTCCCAGATGTCAGGACAAATAGACCCCCTGTGCAAGTACAGAAACTGGAAATCGATGTAAATATTTTGGAGAGTGCAGTTATTGCAATTAAGGGCTTTATCTATAGCTTGCACTAAACAGAGGGGCAGAGGGAGTCGGATTAATCCCTTGTACTGCTTGATAACAATTATAGTTGGAAATCATAGCTTGCAGGGCATTGCCATATTTTACTTGATAACAATAAAAGTGACACATAAAGTTAACTGTTTATGTTTTATTTATTAGACTAAACGTGCCAGCGGTGTCGGAGGCTTTTGGCTCGTTGTTACAGCTTTTATGGGGTTGTAAAACGCCATAAATCAGTCACATGAAATGGTTGGGGCTTTTTGTGCTGTTGGCTGAGACTTCTGCTGTTTCTTCTTTATATGAAAAGTAATAATGTGATTTTATTATTATTATGATCCTCATCCCCAATCATCATTATTATTCAGTCTACCTTTAACAAGCCACCCCCACGCTGTCCTGGCAGAAGCTAAGGCTGTTTTGCACTTGAATAACTACCTTTTAAAATGACATAACCAGTATTTGAGGATTTAATTAGAACAGCTGCAATTAAGGGAATCAAAGGAAAGCAGAACTTTACAAGGCTCTGGCATCGTCCATATACTCCCCTAGAGACGAATTTGTGACTCTCAAATATTCACACAAATTCGATTCTACAGGGTACATATAGACGACTGTATAATTTGGCACTTGTGGTGTTGAGGTTTGAGGGGTGGGGAGGGAAAGGATTGCACTTCAGAATAATGCTCTCTGGCTGGAAGAAAGTTGGAGAGCATGCAAAGGCCACTCACTCAGCATGTTGCTTAAGATGTTTACAGATATGGTTTGCTTTGCATATTTGTGATTGCCTGTACTACCTCACACAAAGACTCAGTCCCATATATATTTTGGCACTGTTACATGTGGAAACTCATTAGCTATTTTTATTATTATCCAGCATTTATTGGTTTTATTGGCATCTTTTTTTCCATGGCCTGTCTAATTGCTTACCCAGTGGCTTGACAAAGATGAAAGTTATTAAAGTTAGATATGGTCCATCTCTTGATATAAGCGAGTAGAATTCTATCTCTCTAAAGAAAAGTTGTAAGGAGGGTGGGGGGAGAATCTAGAGTATGCAAAAGACATTAATGGAAATGTATTCTGGTATTCAAAACATTGATTCAAATCTGTCCAATAAATTCCTTTTCACTAGCTATATCTCATGCTGTCCAAACACCTTGGACTCAGACAGGATTTTGACATTTATTGTTCATATTGATGCAAAAAACTTTTTTCCCAAGGCTGCGGGGATATTGAATAAAGATGTAGAGTTAATAAAGTAATTTTACCTAGGCATGTCTTCTTAATGGATGAATCTCGGTAAGCCACAGAGGAGAGGCATTAAAAAAATATCCACAGGTAGTTATCTAAGAACATACTCGGTGGTTATCATAAACAACAACAACTAAAGAGTTCAAAAATCCCAGGCGTGAAGGTCACCCAAACCAATTTCTACCAATGAGTTACTGACCTACAGTTCGAAGCCTTAAAAAAGCCTTTCGCTCAGTGTTCCCGATGGCCAAGGGAGAACTGCAATTTTATTTCAATGATTTGTTATTCTTATAGCTTTGGGACTTAATTGCAAATATTTAAAAAAAAAAAAGTTTTATTTCAAGAAGCGCCTGGCCCTCCTGCCTTGTCAATCTAAATTCATCCCCCACTTCTATTTTAGTTTCTTGCACATTATATCTAAGCAGTGCACAAATATATTTTCCCCCTCACTTGTCTGGTTTTTTCTTTTTGTCTTTTTAGTGGAGTTTTTAGATGTGTCTTTTGCTTTAAGTGTTTGGCAGAATTTTTGTCTCCATAAAATAAGTCTGCAAGGACGTGTGAAGAATAGTTGTACAAGAATCTGGCTCTTTTGTCTATAAACCTTCCCTCCCACCCCTCTCTTTCGCCTCAATTTCCCCAGCCAACCCAACAATGTCGACAAACAGTTTTGGACTGACAACGCCAAGAGAAATATAGCACCTCGGAAAAATAATTTCTGGTCTTTATTTCCTTCTCTACCCAGGAATCAGGTTGCAAAATATAGATCTGGTTACCATTTCAAGAACATTTTTGAGTACAAAGCGCCTTTCTGACAGTACTGAAGAAAAATAAGTGACTATTGTCCCTGCGGATTCATTGTCTTAGCTATTACCATACTGACCGTTTGGTAACCTGTACCTCAAGCCATTAGCAATCTGTGCATCCTAGAAAATGAAGTACCTATCTACTGGGGTTTTGTTATTCAATGTTTAATAATAATAATAAAACAACAAACCTCACACTATGAACTATCTCTTCTTGAGATTCATAGGCAGGAAATAAATTTTTGAGTAGAGTTTTATTTCAAAGCATTTAAGGGTTTATTTTAAGGTGATTATTATACAATAAGTTACATTAGTGTGTGTGCTGGGGGGGGAAGACAGATAGTTTCTTGCAGAAAAAAATAGTTGGTTTCTCTGTGACATATGCAATGACATGTAATTAATTAAATTTTAATTTTTCTAACAACTTGAAAGCAGTAAGTGCAAAAAAGACCTTTTCTTTTTGTTCCTTCATAATGCAAATAGACAAGTCTAATTTATGCAAAGAAATATGCAAATGTTTAATTGATTTTTTCTTAAATCTGTTGTCAGTAAAAGTAATGAATTGGCCTAAAACGATTTTAATAACCAGAGCATGTCAGGAGAAGTACTAGCCTTCACATTTTTCTTTTTAGCCTCTTTCGTCTCCGAATCTGTAATAATGTAAATATTTACCCCCTCTTTCTAAGATATTAAAGATGAATTCCTGTTGTTTGTTTGTAAAAAATATGCAAACCGTTTTCTCAATCTCTCTCTCTTTCTCTATTCCCCCCCTTTCTACCCCACCCAGGAATTCAATTTTCTTCAAATCTCGTTGAAAGTGGCTTTTTAAAAAGTGGGCGCATTTTAATATTGGTTAGACAGCGTGACCTGAATTTCACCTCAACTGTTTGACTTGATCCAATAGGTCACTGCCAAGGAGTTATTGATGGGGGAACTCCATTGAAATTTGTCTCCTCACAAATGGCCTTTAGATCTTCTAGCTAGTTCAATAACTAGTTATAATGTAGAAGGGGAAAAATGAAGCCCAGAGGCAAACTAATTTGATGTTTCATTTTTATGCTGGAGAAATTGTTGGTTTTCTTTCTATCACCTTTCCCCAAGCCCCCCTTAAAAATCTGGTTTTGGCGAAGAACCCCTTTTAGCTGAGAGGAGATTTGAATCTGTATTACAAGTATATTTTATTATTATTATTACTATTATTTATATTGGAGCCTCAGTTCATGAACTCTTCAAGACTTGACCTACACGGGAGCCTAAAAATAACTTCCTGCTTGGTAGGAAACATGCTTTTACTTTTTTTTAAAAAAAGAGGATTATATTTTAATAGATCAAAGTAGCCAGGATGGGTAAACGAGTTATGTCTCAATTCTTTATAACTTCTAGTGTGATTTCATTTAGCTCGAAAAGCAAATATATGTGTTGCAGCTTTGAGAACTAGCAAACCAAACCTGTTAGAGATGGTCCTTAAAGAATAACTGTTTAAAAGATTTGAAATTAACTAATAAACCTGCGATCGGTAGAGTTTTATTTATTTCTTATACCATATATGCTTGTCTGTAATGGTCCATATAACTACAACTGATCACTTCCGTTTTCTCCTTTAGCCTCTTCAACCCTATTTAAAAGGCTGAAAATATGTATTTTAGTTATAATCAATAAATTCTGAATACAATCTTTTCTGAGCCTGACGGCTCTATCCTTTTCAGCACGGAGAAAAAACTTTGATGGAGGATCCTTTTAAGTGACATATATACAGGCTATAGGGTTTCTCCTTGACTTTTTCTACACAAACAATACCTGTAATGACTCATCTCATGCTGCTGAACCATAGGTTAAGTTGTAAAGAAAACATTGGTCTTCTACGGGGATGGGGGGGGGGGGGGAGCTGCAGAGAGAACTGTTCAGTGGAAGTTAGGTGGATGTTATTGTATGCTATGGAAATATATACAAACTTTAGACAGCTCTTGTTCTGTATTATCCTAGAAAGCTTCTTCCTGAGTGGCACTTACTAGCTTAACCCATTTAGCCTTGAAATCCTCCCCCAGAGTGATAATATTAATAATTACAGAGAATGCACTTCTATAGTTTGATTCTATCTGTGATAGCACCTAACTCCCGAGAAGGACTTTGAAAGCCGATGCCCATGAAAAAAGGATTTGGGCTTAGCCACTGAGACAGCGTAATGGGTCAGAATGAGAATATTAAATCGTGCAGGGGAATAGAAAGTCATACCAACCTCTCATGAGGTTGAAGGGTCAATCTAAGAGTTGACTACGTTGTCCTGACCCGCAACTAACTTTAGGGTAACTCTGATAAACCCTACTGTGCCTTCATTTTCAGTGTTGCTGAGAGAGCCTCCCTGCCTCATATCGTCCTGCTAAATGCCTTCTCTTTCCGCTGGATTCCCTTCCTAGCTGGCGAAAGAGTAAATAATCCAGTTGAACTGGGGCTACACTTCGTGTGACATTCGCCACAGAACATTTGGGCGTGTAAATGGCAAAGAGAAAACTCCGATGGGTGATTCTCATTCTGAAGCTGAGTCTATGGGGAAATAAGCAGCACAGGTTGCAGGCACTTCTGGTCGGTACTGACACCCTTTGCAATTTAAAATCAATTCTGTGCTGGCTTTCTCTGGGGATGTGAAGTAATCACTGGACACTTTTTAAGCAAAGGGCAGCAAAAGAGCACCCTTTCTGCCTTGGGTTTCAAATGGCCCAACTGCTCTTACCATACATATGTGTGATAGAGTGTCTAATTAGATTAGATGTACAAAGATTTCCTCAATATAGGTTATAGACTGGTGAGTGCTTGAATCAATAGCTGTTATTAAAACCTTACAGATATCAATTCTCCTAGCCAGTTTAATGAATACAGCTTTTATATTAAAAATGTACAGGATTTACACACACACACACATATTATATATACATTGTATATATATGTACGGTACACTGTAGTTGTAATATATATGTATGTATTTATGTATCTATATATATATCAAATACAGTGTACTATACATATATAGGCATACTATAACCATATATCAGATATATTATGTTTTGAAGTGTAAATATTACATATTCCACATTTAAAACTGTTTTAAAGTATTTGTGTATCTATTCATATCTCTGTATGTGAGTGTATGTTTACACACACACAACTAACACATATATGCACACACACACACACACATATATATACACACAGGGACAGACACACAAGTTTGTGTGTATCAATGTTGTTTTAGGTGATGAAAACAGTTCTATAAGGTACTGGAATTAGTTATTTAGGACTGATGAAGAAAAATTATCTAGTGTGATTACTTTATTCTTCTGCATAAGATTCCTATCTTTGGATATTCCTACCTATCTCGATTTTCTGTCGATCACCCGCACTCTGTACAAATATACAGAGTATTAACTCGGAACCATGTGTATTCTAATGAGCGAACAAGAGACATGGAGTTCTGGAGAAACCTTCTAATTGCCTTCAGCTACCAAATGAGGTATTTGATTTTTTTTAAAAAAAACTTTCATTGGGCAGTGGAGAATGACAACAATGGACTATAATGGTTGAAGAGGAGTTTTCTGTTATCTATAATGTTTATTTTTTTCACTAGGGTACTTTCAGTTTAATCTCTCACTGTGTAATAAACTATTATCTTAGTTAATCCCAAAGGTGAATCCATCAAAACCTTTTAATAAAACGTTTATTAGTTTCAGGAATTCCGAGGGTTGTAGCTGCACCTCCAGAGCAGCAGGCACAACTTAACTAAACTTGGGCTGCTGTAAAATACTTTAAAATAAATTTAGAAGTATAAATGATGCCCGACTCATCCTGGCGATTAGAATTCTGCAGGCATTGTCGTTTGCAGCAGTCATTAGTCAAGCCTACAGAAGCAAAAGGAGCCGCGTAGTTGGACAAGAGAAATCTCAAGAATGATATACAGAACCAGGCCTCTAGCATCAATTCAAACCTGATAAGAAATCGGCTGCCTTGTTGCAAAAAGATGGTTACGCTCGTTCAGTTGGGCCTCGGATGCATTGAATAATTGTTCGATTCCTGGAAAGGCTAAAGGGTTTTCACCCCAAAACCTGGGGACCTGGGGAAAGGGAAAGGTGAACACCTAGGGGACCAGAAATGCACCCACATGAGATTGCAACGGGGCTGTAAAGGCAACAGATTGTTTGGATTCCATCCAGAGTTTAGCAGCTGGGACTGGCTCAGTGAAAAAGTGGAAGGTGGGATGAAATGAGGGCAGAACAGAATGCCAGCTAATACTAATAATAACAGACTCTCTAGATCCGAAAATCTTATTTTAAGCATCCATTTGGAATAAGTTAAGAGGAATTAGATATTAGTTCAGGGATAGTGCATCAGCCAGTGCAGCATGGTAGGAAACTAACATAAAATATAGGTTTGTTCATACTCCACTTCTTCGCTTACACATGACCCAGCAACTTTGAGACTGGACTATTTTTTTTAAAGCTTATATTTCTGTTCTCCACAGTATTATGGGGAATTAATTTCGACAGGGACAGGTACCCAAGGAAAGCAGAGACAGATGTAAAGTGTCAGGTTTTGTCTATAGGTAAAGATCCTCCCCCGCCCCCAACAGTCAAATGTTTTATTCCTAGCCAAAGTGTCAGGAAAGCAAAAATAATGGAGGCTTTTTGTTTTTAATTGGAGAATGTCTATTAGATAATTCATTTACAACGTACATTGACAGAATGTTGTCTTATAAAAACAGCACAATGTGTATACACACATACATACACACACTGAGAGAGACTGAATGCTATTTTATGGAAAGAGGTCACTTTTCACCATACCGGGGAGAGAGAGAAAAAAAGAGCGAGCGAGAAAGAGAGAGAGGGATTGACTGAATGCTACTTTACAGAAAGAAGTTAGCCTTCAGCACAGATTATATACACACATAGGCTCAGATCATTTTTTGTGGGTGTCGAAAATGGATCTCTTTGATAATCTGTTAATTTTTCACTTACATGTATTTAATCAGATGTAGCAATAAAGAAAGCATACCCAAAGCCTTACTCTGCCTATATGCCTACTGAGCATGTACCTAACCTTTTAGCTCTCAGAGTTCCAAGGGAAGCTGTTTAGTGTGGGTGTGGTGTGTCTGTGTCTGTGTGTTTCTATTTTTATTACTGCGAAGCCTAGTTAGATCACAAATCTTAGTCATTTTTGTAAAGTATGATTTTCTCCTGCTGTATATTATGCATCACAGCCACAATAGTACACAATATAGAACAGAAGGAAAAGGGGAGGAAAATACAACAACCAACCTCTAGCTTGTCTTTAATTACATAAGCCTATCAACCTAGTGGAATATACGAAACAGAATCATAATACAAGTAATAATAATAATAATAATAATGATAGCTGTCCTCCCCCATAGGAGACGCTCAGTTGACCTCTCTTCGGGCTATGTTTAAGCAAAATAAGGTCAGTATTTTTAGGGCAAATATTATTAACAAGGGGAGGGAGGTTTGAAGACCTTTTTTAGTAAGCTACTTGGTGCATTCATCTCCAGTACCAATGGGTCTTTAGATCTTATTCATTGCCTTAGCAGAAAATCAGCTCCAAATATTTCCACTATGTCTTCCCTCAGATTAGGCTGGGGCTCCAGGCAAAAGATACAACTATTTTTGTTTTGTTTTGTTTTTAACGATAACAGTGCAGAGGTATATTGGGCATAATAGACAATTTCCAGACCATAGCACGAGATTATTTAAAAAAAAATCTTTTCGGAGGTACCTTTGAGAATGTAAGTAAAAGCAGATCTGTGGAATTTACAACCTTAAAGACACAGACCCCCTCACTTCCTGTGATTAGCGACAGATCAAAACGGACACCTACCTGCGTTTACAACCCCCGCCCCCTCCCTTCCTGACAGGAAAAAAACCTCCTGTAATAAAAGTCTAGTCAGCCATCCCTTTTGTGAAAGATGAAACAAAATATATGCAATCACGGCTTGTGAGTCTCAAAAACAAGGAAATTGATTTTGTTTTTGTTTTAGAAAGAAAGAAAGAAAGAAATAAAGAAAGAAAGAAAGAAAGAAAGAAAGAAAGAAAGAAAGAAAGAAAGAAAGAAAGAAAGAAAGAAAGAAAGAAAGAAAGAAAGAAAGAAAGAAAGAAAGAAAGAAAGAAAATTACTTACTGCTGTTTCTCTCCATTTTGTCATGGCCAAACCTACAGAAAAGAAAGTTTCATTTTTTTAAAGAAAGATACATACAGGCTATGCCCTACAGGATCATCCATAAACTCTAGCTATGTGCACTTTGCAAGTTGACTACAGTTCCTTGTAGATTACACTCCAGTTCATGTTACCTAAACTCAAGCAAACTCTAATCCTGCCGCGGACAGAAATAAATAGAAAGGTCAACAGTAGCAGCTCTCTCTTCCCATGTGATTATTTTGTTGTTGAGACATGAATTAGAGAAATCTGTTGAGTGCCAAGAGAGAATTATATATATAATGTCTATATAGATATATCTACTAAGGGAGAGGAGAAAATGAATAGGATACAGAATAAAGACTCTAAGGGGGTGGGGGGAAATAACATGATATGTCTTCATTTCTATCAAACTATCTTGTTGCCTCAAATCCTCTCGCGTTTCGGTTTGGCTAGGAAAACAAATATGGAATTTAAAAAATAATAACCAACAATCTTGATCAGTGGAACAATGAAGCGAAAGTGGGAGGGGGGTTCGCACTGGGGAAGGCTTACTCCTTCTAAATGAAGAAGTGATATGGTGAACGGATAGGCATCTCCAATTCGTGCAGGGGTAATAAGGGAAACTACATTCATATCTGCCAGGAGAAAGGGAAATCGCAAGTTAAAAAAAAATCGATAACTCGGGAAAACCCAGATCAAAACATCATTTGACAGGAATGCTCTTTTAGAATCAGATACTAAATCAATAAAATCACTCCATCAGTACAATCTGCATAGGCAGAAGATCTCTGCACCGTGGCTCTTAAAAGAGAGAGGAAAAGGGGGAGATGATGTTTAAAAACCACTGGGAGAATAACGGAGATCAGCGAGCTGAAACAAAAGTGAATCTCACCCTTGGAGTATACTTTATTTTAGCGGGATATTTTGATTTCTTCATTCCACCTCTCGCTAGCCCATTTTTCTGGATTCAGCACCACACTAAACTTACGTTCGAAGGCGTTATGGTTCCGCTCACATGGGTAATTAATATGCACAATGATTTTCTTGTAAAGAGGAATGTTTAATATTAACCTTTTTTAAAAAAACAAAACTTTTAATTCATAAGGTACGAAGGTGGCAAATAAAATTTTGAATATGGCTATTTTATTGATCCTGAAATGGAAATAGTTTTCAAAAAATGTTATTTAAGCGAAAAACCAAAGCAGCCAAATCTGCTGAGGAAATGACAATAATTTACCAGCTACAACACTGATTTTTAAAAAAAATAATAATGAAACCTAAAACCGAAGGAAGAGTTAGACAATGAAAGACCCTCTTGAAAGAATATAGCTACATTTCAAGTCACACCAAAACTTTCTTCCTGTGTCAGACATGCAGTGTCTTAAATCTCTTAGTACCCATAACAAAGCTCAGAGCATTCTAGCCTGTACTCAATACAAATATTTACTTTTGATACCCTTGGCAATACTTGGCAACGTGCTTTTAGATGCCGTGAATGGTTATTTTCCATTATGGATGTAGCATTGAAACTAAAGCACCTTTCGATTCTTTATTGAAAGGAGAACAATTGGAAAATATTCTTTCCTTCAATTTGCCTTGCAAAGGATTGGTTGGAAATAATCAGAACCTGTCCCTAATGTAAAACCTCTCAACTCTCTCTTCCCTTTGGCATCCTATTTGGAAGGCACATCAAATATGGTGGGTGTGAAGGGCCGAATAAATGTTTACTTTTGGAATATAGCATATCTTTGGCAACTGCCCACTGCAAACCTTTCCGTGTATAATCTTCTGAGAGTGACTAAGAAAGTTATAACCCTACCTTTAAAAAAAATGGAATGAGGTTCTCTCAATTGCAAGTCTTGTTCAAGGCGAGCACAGATGTTGGTTGTTTCTTACGATAGATAATAAAATATTCCCACTGTTATAATAGGATGTAACCCAATTACATTGACTCGCAGTGGCGGCAATTTTGGAGTTGCGAACTCATGATTTTCTGTTTTCTTGGTTATTGTTGCTGTATTTAGTTTGTTCACCTTTAACATAAATGTTCCCAGTACGAAATGTACGATTTTAAGGTACTAAAATGCCAGGAAGCGCTGTTATTTTAAAGTAATATTCCCTACTTTCCCAAAACAGGTAGTTTAAAATGCTACGTGTAAACATCTTGCAGCTAAAGTAATTTCAGCGAAGTAGGTTTTAGCTCCATTTTAATTCCAAATTAAGCATAATGCCTCTGAATCTCAAATATCCCAACTGACAACACACAAAGATTAATATAGTTGAGCCCTGTGATTTATCCTCTATACTGTGGCAGAAGTTGGACTGTATTTATGTTCCAATAAAAAAAAACCCTCCCACAACGGTGCAACCTTAGGTAAAATATCAAGCTCATGCTAATATTGTATCACCTGTTGGGAGGAGAAGGGGAGATGACTGATATAGTTACAAACTTGCCTGAATGTCACATTTGCTTCTGCTAATCAAAAGATGTTTAATTCTTTTTTGTTTGTTTTTTAATATATCTTAGGGTGTGTGCAACCCCCTTCTCTTGCCTGGCGAGCAGTGATCACGTGACTACACTTTGCGCATGCCTGGTGGGATCCTTGGGCTATTTTGGGTGCCATAAAAGTACACAAATCTTCCAAGCTAACTTTCCATCTTCTCGTGGTGAAATGTTAGCCAACCATATATACATTAAGAAAAAATAATAATACAGAGAAGAGTCATAGGGATGGAAACACTAACATTGCATTTATCATAACATCTCAGAAATATTTAGCTCTGGAGAAACCTAAATTAAAAGTTGACGATTTCAGATGGCAAGAACTTCCCCATTGGAGAAGATGAAATGAACTAGCAAATCTTGCGCCAGATCGATCTTGTTCTTGAAGCACAAACAAATAATGGGCTTTATGAATAGGATTTCTAGGTGAAAACCAATTGTGTCAGTTTATTTGTGTCAGCGAGGTTTTTCCCCCCTGAAACTCAGAGTTAGGGAAGAGACAAAGCGCCAAGAAATCCAGAGGGCTTGTTCTTTGCCATCACGACCAAAATGACTGTTTTCGAAAAGTGCCACTTCTCTTTATGAAGAAACTTTTTAATTCATTGAAACCTTGGGTTCTTCGTTCATAAGATAAATGTGCTTTGCGATACAAAACGCTAAAGCTTCTGTCCAGGCACAGAGTGTTGGCGGTGTGTTCCCCTGGCAAAGTAGGGGATTGGTCACACTAAATATCAAAATAACCTTTATCTATGGAGAAATTGGGGGATGTTTGTATATGCATCTCCATCTTCACGAAGCCTGAGTTAGTTTAAGCCTTAACTCTACAGTCTTTTCACTCCAGCACCCCCATTGTTATATGGTTATTAAACCTGGAACAAGTTGGAGGTCAGGCAAGAAAAAGGAAAAACAACCCTCTGGAAGCCCACGTGCGGGCTGGAGCCTAGATTTGCATCGAAGCCACCTGCAGATGAAACAGCTTCGCACCTTCCAAATTCACTCCGCGCTTTGCAGCATGGAACCAAGGCACTCGCCCCAGAGAGCTACCGCGCCTAGGGACTCGTCTTGCAGCGGGGCCGCATTTTGCTTCGCAAAGGGCAAGAAAGCTGGGGAAGCGGTTGCGATTTATTTCTGCTAAGAGGGCATCCCTTTTCTTGTCTTTTTTTTCACACACACACACACACACACACACACACACACACACACACACACACACACACACACACACACACACACACACACACACACCCCTTTCTAGGACGCTACTCCACCGCGCCGAGACTTAAAACAGTGACACACCAATCCGATGCTGCGACTCCCGGTTCAATGTGAACAGCAGTAGTGATCTCAATCTACTAGTTTGTTTGGAGAGGAAGAAATTAAGGATCGAGCGGGCAAAAACTGTCTTTGTTCTGGGTCCTCCCCCTGCCCCATCCCACTTAGTAATTATGGCACCCCATTGTACCTTTCATTTCCTCGTTGTCGCAACTGCTCACGTTTTGTTGCAAAGAGCAGGCCAAACCCAGCTCACCTTCTTCCTCGGAAGAGAGATCTCGCACCGGAAGGAACTCGTGGCACCATTAAGGGGCCCAAGAACTCACCCAGTATTACACAGAAGAGGGGGAGGGGCAGATGTATACACATCTGGCTGGAAGTGCAGGCTGGACACGCAGCTCTTTAGGGAAAAGAGCCATAAGGGGAACACTGGGGAGCTGCTGGCTTCGGAGACCTTTTGGAAAATCTGGCCCCAATGGTGGGTACAGGGCTCTTGAAAATTTGGCCCATAGTGGAGAATTTGGTCAAATCAATAATAATAATAATAATAATAATAATAATAATAATAATAATAATAATAATAATAATAATAATAATAATAATAATAATATCCCAGAAGGTTGCAACAAAGATCAGTCCCATGTTGTAACATCCAGAAGTTAATGAAGTTACACCCAGGGTGAATTAGGCCCAATGTATCTTCTATATTTAATAAGTATGTATCGATCTCTATACATACACCATATCACTGTGTATATCTCTTGTATGACACTTTATATGCTGGATACACAAGAAGGGTGTACTTTATAGGTTAATATATGTACACAGTATCTACTTATACACAAACTTAAATACTCTATACCCAGGGGTCTTTGTTCAGGCAAAATTAGCATATACTTCAATGGGAACTTCCCCTAACTAAAGTATTACACTTCGGTTTATTTTAGCACACACCTGGCTCCATTCAAGTCAAAGGAATGTTTCCAGTGGGGTCAGGATTTCACCTATGCCTATACAAAGAATAACCTATCTGAAGGAGTGTCTACAGCGTGTACAAATAGACGGACGATGTCGAATTCTGCTCTGGCCACTGCACACTGCAAATCCGGAATGATTCATCATTTACTCTGGTGTGAAGGGAAACAGAATCTGGCTCCATGATGAGCGTGTTAAGTTAATTGAGAACCTTACTGAGGGACTCAGCAAGTGTTGCTGTTTATTGAAACAGGCTGAATCTTTATCCCAACATAAATAACTAGGTAACAACTACTATTTAGGCCTGAATCTCCTGGAAGTCTAGTGGGGTGTTGTCGCTGAGTTGTATGGGTGGGATCAGAGCCTGGATTTCAGACCAAAGGCTTGGGAAGCATCTTATAAAGACCATAAGTAACAGCAGCAACACCCACTTGAAGGCATCTGGTCTATGTATACATACAGGGGCCTATGGTCACAATTCTGCTTGCTTTCCTGTAAAAGGGACGGAGTTTACAACCCTCCCAGTATACAGAGTGTCCTGATTTTCAAATCACTAATGACAATGAAGGCTATTTGCTTGGAGGAACTCCTTGCAGGATCCTCCTTTTCTCCCCAACTCCACAAAAACTCCACTGGTTTCCTTGTGGGGTGCAGAGAATGCAGAATTGGGCTCTTTGGGTCAGAGATCAACTCCCAGTAAACTCCTATTAAGAATAATGGGTTTTCCTCAGATTGTTCTTAAGTGTGTGTTTGTGTGTGTGATTTTCCATTGTTCTCAAAGGGATCTACTGGGTGCTGAACATTTCTGAAAGTCCAGCTCCTACATTTAGGCGTCTAAACGGGAGCTGAGCTCTTGGGATATCTGGCCCTATACTTTCACCTTGCACCGTCTCTGTTTTAAGCACAACAAAACATTTTATATCTTCACACACACACACACCCGTCCCCCTCACAGACAGATCCCCCACACACCCCTCCTTCCTTTTCCTTTGAACTAGAGAAATCCTCTTTTCACTTCGCTGTTTAACACGAGGGTCGTTTGATCGCGAATTGGACTCCAATAAAACAAGCCGAGTAGCAGTTACTTCTGGGATTACACACTTCTCTTGACTCTTAGATCCAGAGAACTCAGTGCTAGGTAGGCAATTGTATGAACTGGGGGGGAAACGTGATATGTAAACAAACCAAGACGCTCTCTGGAAGTACAGTTGAGACAACACACGCAGTATCAGGGGCAGGGATTCTTACGTATTTACCAGTCATTGCTACATTTCCTGATTTTTGCCCCATTCACTGAATATGACATTTCTAACTTCGAATATAATATAGTCTTTGTGGTTAGATTTCAGATATGAGCCCCGGCCCTACATTCCCAAAACTACCATTGCCTAGGTGTGTTGCAAACCATATTGAAGGCAAACCACCCAAACACCAATCTATTTTTCTACATTCAAACAGTGCTCCAGACAGGTGTTTGGACTCTGGTCTGCCCCATTTTCGATAGATCATTTCGAGACTGCATTGCTCGAGTTTGAAACCTATCCATTGGAGGTATATTGTTACATTAACCCAAGGACACACGAGGAATAAGAGCAACATCTCCTGGTTGTGGAGGGGGGAATACAAAAAGAGAGAAACAGGGATTGCATTAATGGCACCTTGTGTAATCTGATCATATCATTCTTCTGAAGAAGAAAAAATGCCACGTCTCTATAGCCTTAGTCCTTATCTGCGACAGGGAGTTTACAAATTCTTCGGCCTAGTTCCAATGCCTGCATAGCTCTGAGTTCATGCTTTCCTCTACACACCTGCCAACAGCATCAAAGGAGTACAGAAGTCAGACTTCCAGATCTCTTTCCAGCTCAACCTCCCCCCCCCCCCCCACAGCAATGCGCATGCACTTCACTACCCAGCAACATTTTAAAAAAAAAGCAAACTCTATACTGTGGTCCTTTAAAAAAAAGATATAAACAACAACAACAACAACTCAAGCAGGAACCGAAACTATCTGATCAGAGTTTTAAAACCAAAGGGGGGAGGAGAATCAAAACCCCAATCCTCCACCTTTCGCTTTCTTCAAGTATTTTATTGTCTACAGCTAGAGTGGGGTAGGACAGGGGTGGGGGGAGAAATGTCTCTGCTTAACCAGTAATATATGGAGCTTTCTGGCCTTATCTAATTTCCACAAGCCCTGGGGAAAGAGGGGGGGTGTCTGATATTCCTTCTAGATAAGGTTCCTGACTGCTGCTCGCCTTATACGCCTTCTATATTACTTTAAAACGGCATACACACTAGTTTGTCATACAGTAAAAGAAGCAAAGCCCTCCCCCCTCACAGTATCTACAGAATTCCATGCCCTTCAAGAGTTTAACGCTCTATTTTAATAAGACTCACTGGGTGCAATGGATTTTTTCCCCCCAGAAAGCGAGAGAGAAGGGGGGGGGAATTAACTTACTGAGATCGCTTGGGATCCATTTGGTAAGATGTACCTTCACTAACAGCAGTCTGAGACGCCGTAATCCACACTAAATGCCTTGTCCCACTGTCCCAGCATTAAACAGCTCTAGCAGCTGTGATGGCGGACAGTTAAGATTATATATGATGTAAATATATTGTGGGTTTGTCAGCTCCCCCAAACCATAAAACTTAGTTTAATGACATCACGTGTTCTCTGAGAGCCATTCAGGGCTTTTGCTTAGGGCCATCCACATAAATAACCTTCAAAAGTTTTAAACTACTAAATTCACATAGAAGCCATGAGTATTTCTGCTAATGTTCTCATGTTCTCAGTTAAACTAAAAGCCCTTTGCTCAATAATAATGATGATGTTAATAGTAATAATAATGCGGGATTTTTTTTTAAAAAATGGAACTTTGGTCTGTGGTTTTTTTTGGGGCCATTTTAAGTTCACACTGGGTTGACACGGATGACAGGGGAAAGGTAAGTCATTTTTTATTTCCTTCTTGGTTTTACAGCGATCTTTGGGAAAGGATTGAGAGACAGACAGGAAAAACAAAACCTCTCAAGAAAGCAGCAAAAACAACAATCAAAAATGAATCAGTCCTGGAACATGACTCTTTAAAAAAAAAGAGGGGTTGAAATAAATCCATGCCCCCCCCCCGGAAAGTCAGGATTAACCTAATTAATCATAAATAACTACACTGCTGCTTCGCACTATGGCAATGAAAAAGTTTGGAGTTGAATGTGTTAGGTTTAAAAAAGAAGCAACTACAACAAAACAGAACCAGCAAAACCCACTCCTCCCTTAGATATAGCAAAAATGGATCTGATTTTGTTAACCCTTAACTGTCAAGTCTAATTGTTTCTTGACAGTTAACCGCTCAAGGAGGAAGGAAAGACGTTGTTGACGATTTAACAAATACAGTGTTTAAGAGAAAGGAGAATAAGACTAGATACAGAACTACTGTTAGTGAACAGCCACCAGTATACGCCAAATTATTTTCTGTGCTTGAGCAATTTCTCAATAGATTTGCACAGCATGGGTAGAAAATAAAAACCTAAAAGGAATAGTTAAAAGACTCTATTATTCTATTTGTAATTACCCAAGGCCCACATAGTCAGAGGGCCAGAGCGTTCAGCAAAAACGGGTTCAGGCAGAATGAAATGTACAAACCTAGTTTTGATTTGCTTAGCAGTATTTCACTGTAATGAACGGGGAAATGACAGTTCTTCCAGAAAAATAAAAGGAATTTTCAATGGACTGTTAAATGACAGTAAAATTAAATGTCACAGCCTTTCTGAAAGCACTGTTTGGTATTTGTAACTTGCCTAATAATGAATGAATGAATAAATAAATAAATAAATAAATAAAAACTATAGGAAAAGGTAGGGTCCTACCTCCATATGTAATAAGAACGCCATATAGACACGCCACATTTGAGCACGCTCTACCAATTGCACCCTTCAAGACTTCCAGGCTACCACTAAAAGAAACTTTTGTTTCCAGGTTCAGGAAATTGTTCCATTGTTTGAAATGTGTAAAGGAAATGCTATAAAGTTTTATGGAGCTATTGGCTTCTTCAAGCATTTGTTTCTACTGTAAATAGCTCTCAAGACACATCAAGGATGACCTTAGTAGTGTGTGTTGTCTATACGTATAGTGTGTGTGTATACACAGTAATAGACAAATATATGTTTGTATACACACACTAATACACACACACACACACACACACACATAATTGTATATATGTATGTGTTTGTATATGTGTGTATATGTATATCTGTCTGTCTGTATGCATGTGTGTGTGCATATACAGATAGATAGATAGATAGATAGATAGATAGATAGATAGATAGATAGATAGATAGATAGATAGATAGATAGATAGATAGACCTCAAGAATACTAAATTAGGCCAATCACGTTAAATAATAATAATTACAATAACAATAATCAGGGGATTGGAAAACAGTGGTTCTAAATACATTTTTTAAAGTATCGAGTTTTCCTGTATACGTTTTTAATTACCAAAGAAAATGTCATGTTATACTCAGATCTTGTGGCATCCTAAAGACAAAGTAACTTTCACAAAGAGCAGGTTAAAAAGTCTACCCTAAACTTGCACTTTAAACCTTGCGGGAGAAATCCTGGCCCCACTGAAATCAATGGCAATTTTGCCATTGGTTTCAGTGTAGCCAGAATTTCACCCAGAATCTCTATTCGAATATGGGCCTCATTCTGCTCCCACTTAAGTAAATGGTAGTTTTACCATTGATTTCAATGGGAATAGGATAGGGCCTATAGCCACTAAAAGGTACGGTGCATACATATCACTGTACAGACCCCAACTCATGCAACACATCCACTTAAACCAATGGGAGTTGTGCCTGAGTATTCTTAAGTTGCTTCCCAACCTGTTTAAAGAGTGTTTAGAGGTATAAACTGGGCTGTTTTGGGAAGGGTATTTTCTCTGAACTCTACATTTGGGGGAGTCTTTGAAAACTAGATTCCTGGCAGCAGAGGCCATCTGTCAGTTGGGGGAAATGAATATAGACTCCAAAAGGAGTTCATTTGGTTTAGAAGAAGAAGCTGCCATATTATTTGTATTTTGGAAGTAACCGCAGTGCTGACTTTATTCAGGCTGGTTCTATCTCGCACTCTACAATCAGAAGACCCCACCACTGAAAAGCACACATAACTCAAAGCTTCTTTGGGTCGAGGTAGATAAGTGTACAGTAAGGAAATGAACCCCTCATTCTGCCCCTGTTATCTCCAGAGAGATTTTTTTTTTAGCAAACTAGAAGCAGGATTGAATACAACTCTAAGAAGGAAAATCAGCACCAAAGGGTTATCTCAGCTGGCACGCCAAAGTTTTGTATTATTTAGTGTTTATTTAATATGACAAAATATAAGTTCCATGATCTTTCACATATGAAACTGCAACCAATAAATATACGGAGTACATTATTGAGAACAAGTTATTAAAATGGACTACATTTAAACAAAGATGTACAAATTTTTGCTTTTTTATATATTTTTAGCATTTAGCAAATCTACATTAATTACGCAACAAATAAATACACAATAATATTAGGTCCAGATAATTCATTTCCCCCACATGCTTTACTCTTCTGCACAGATATTTCGGATGATTGCTCAGGCCGATTATTTCATAGTCCATTCCTTTCTTTTCATATGCAAATAATAAAAAATAATGAATTCTAAGTCCGAACAAAACAAACCAACAAACAAAAACAACTCGTCTCCGAGTTTTTGCCATGTTTGAGGACAAGTGCATCTAGGAAATAAGCTGTGGATATATCCAATCCACGTACAAAGTAAACATTTTTCTTTTAGACTTCAGAAAGTAAAAGTGGAGATGTCAGGTCTTTTACGTAGAACTCCAGCATACACAGGTTAATTTACATACAGTAAAATATTTCAGCATTTTTCCTTCTCCTAGTAAGGTTAAGCAGACAGTTAAGGAAGATTCTGTGACTTTAGACAACTTACTTTGCGTTTTTTTCTCCCTTAGGCAGCTTATTATTGTTGTTGTTGCTATTATTATCATAGCACTGATAAAATATAACCCATTAGTTCTGCGGATTGTTTTTGAGCAACATTATTACTAAAGCCCCTCCCGCCCCCCAGAACGTACAGGTTAGAACATTGAGTAACAATCTAAAGAGCTATACACTAAATTCTGCATGAAGCGAAGAGCAGGTTTTTGCATACTAATAAGATAACTCCTTTGTCTGATGGATTTGTGAGGGTATGTAACACAGTCCATTCAGCAATACGACCCCCTCCCCACCCTAAAAAGAAAAGTTTTCTGAAGGTAGATTACAACAAAACTCGTGTAAATATTTACTGACTCTCTCTTTAGAGAGTCATCCTTCTCCTTAGAGAGAATCTTTGCTTTTCAATTTGGAATCTTTCTTCCACTTCATTCTCCGGTTCTGAAACCAGATTTTGATTTGCCTTTCGTTTAAGCACAGGTTGTTGGCAATTTCAATGCGCCTCCGGCGTGTGAGGTATCTGTTGAAATGAAATTCTTTTTCTAGTTCCAGAGTTTGGTAGCGAGTATAGCTAGTTCTGGAACGTTTGCCATCTGTTTCTGGAAAATAAAAGACAGCACATGAAAAGCCAAAACAATTATGTTTCAAAAATAAATAATAACACAACAGAATATAAATAAGTCCCCTTGGTTATCCCCAGGACAATTGTATCTGCCTAGGACATCAAGGTTTGGCCAGGGTCAACATGTAGCTTCTCTTTTTATAAACACCTTGAGATTAAAGTTTGTTTGGGTTTTCTTTAAAGATCAAACATACGCAGACTGACCAGAAGAGAACCTGTTCCCTGTTAAACATTAAGGAAGTGTGCAAAAGAGGGGAATATATTTTCATGGGCTGGATTTCTCTCCTGGAGAGGGTGGAAGGATAAAAACCAAGTCTATATAGACGGGATGACTTTTTTATATGTTTTTGTATTTAATATTTTTAAAGAGAAGCCTAAAAGAACGTGTGTATTTTTAAAACCCCCTCCAAAAAAATTGGAATATTGCCTTTTATACACGTTTTGTTTCTATGATCCAATTATGCTGTCATAAATTTGGGCGTATATAGCCTCTAAGCCTTTTAGTGGACAGTTTTACGAGCAATTGATGCCTTAGTCGTAAAATTTACGACCTTAGGTTTTTTTTATTATTTGCCCCGTATGGCCTATAAAACCAAGGCAAATCCTGTGAAACAAAATCAAGAAGTGAAAGTTTACCATGGCTCATGTGTAGTTTGGTCATCCACGGATATATTTGTGGTGGTTGCTGCTGCTGCAGTTGTTGCCCTCCTTGTTGTGTAGTTTGCACCGGCTCCGCTTTGATCTCGCCAGTGCTCTTAGATCTGTCCTCCAACGCCGTGTTACCAGCCTTCTGACTGTAAATTCCTGGGTTTAGAGGAGTCTGGTCGTCTCTGGCTAGAGAGTGCCCTGAAGAACCCATGACTGTACAGGAAGGTCGGTCGGGGTTAGTTCTAGGGCTTGAAGACATGTCCAAACCGTTCAGAGAGTTGGAAGAACCAGAGGATGGGAATGTGATGCTTAGATCCAGCCCACTGTAGCAATACCTGGATGACTGAACCTCAGACACAGATCCATAATTCCCATAACTTTGCATGGTATAGGCAGGAGCATTTTGACTTTGCTTATAGAACGAATTGGCTACGTACGAACTCATGTCGGATTTTTTGCACCCTTTTGATTAGGCTTGATTTGTGGCCCTTTGAAGTTCAGGGGGTTTTTTGTTCTCTAAAGTGCAGAATTTATAGGTGGAGATTCTTCTTTCTTTATTCTATGTGCGCTGCCCAAATATGGCATGTTTAAATAGAATCACGTGACTGTGTTGGCCAGTCATAAATTTGGCTTGATGACCCCAGGAGGTTATTGATGGAAGCCTGTGAAACGTATCTGATATGTTGGCAAAGCAAACTAAAGGCCCCAAGTAAAAACCAAGACAACGAGACTGTAGCGTCACCTGGTGCTAGGCTTGTGGTACAACGCTTCATAAAATACGGCTTCCCATGCCCCCTCAGTGTATATACATTGGGCTTGGGTGTAGAGTGGCCAACATATAAAAGTCTTTTGCCTTTTAAGAAATGGAAGATTTGGCTAATTATGTGTTGACAGAGATTCAGAAGAGGACATGGACATATTTTCTTGCCTTTGTGTGGGATAAAGCCAGTGATGCGAAATATCTTTAGATACAAATGCCATAATATGTTCTCTCTTTATTTTCTTTGTGCGCATATATTATGTGGCTAGAATAGCAACGTATGGTTTATATGCACCTTTAGAGAAACACACGTATATAGCTGTGTTTGGGTGGGAAGGGGGGTTCATATGTGTGTGTATGCACATCTGTATTATTATAGATATGTTTGTGTATTTACTGTAGACCGAAACGCTTTAGTATTTCTGATTCACAAAACGCGTTAGTGTCAACTGTTAGTCGCTATATTTTATTTTGTTATAATAATATATCAGTTCGTGCATACATATATACACACATATATATACTATATATGTAATGTATTGTGTGTGATATATATTACACACATTACGTATATAATATATACTGTATACATTGCATATATGTATACATTATACATATGAATACACATATGATTTATCATCTAAATCTCCTGTAATATGCAGCTATACACAGCAGATTTGAATATATATATTCACATCTGCTGTGTATAGCTGCATATTATATATATACATATATAGATACACACTCTAGCTCTGTGTATCTCTCTGTGTGCGTTATGTTATGTGTTAATATCAGTGTATGTATTCAGTGTCAGTGAATCCCATAAAGTTACCTCCCCATAAATATTTCATGGCTTAGGTGAATGAAATAAACACGTACAATGCCTTATCTTCGGTATATGTGAAAAAAAACTCTTAAGTATTAAGCATGGGCTGTTTCTGTCATGTACCTACAGTGATGACCGAAAGTTTACAATTTCTATTACCTTTACCACTGCAGTTTACTGTTTGAAGAAGTAGGTAGTCCTGTGCTTGATGCTTACTGAAAATCAAATCTCCTTTCAAGGGTATTTAGTTAAATGATTGCATTAAAATATGATTCCTTTTGCTAGACTGCCTTAAGACTAGGATACGTGGGTGTTGTAATATACACACAATGACAACCATTAAAATCTATTTCAAAGTTTGTTGCTTTAAATGTTATGTCAGTTCATATATATACACTTCTAATTTTTCTATTAAAATGCAGACCGGGGAAACAACAGCTTGTTTATTTCTTTTTAACTTTCCTGTGTTCTTTACTGTGTAGCAAGACTATTGTTTGGTAAATGCATATTTTGCTCTCCTTTCTTATGCCGTTTTAAGTAACGTACACAAGCGGAGGTGGAAAATAAGCAAATAATGTGATTATAAAACGTCCCTGATCTTTTTATTTCAACCGAATTCAACCGAATCCTGGTTGTTTAAGACAAACTCTAAGAGTATGGTGGGGCTTCCAGGAAAGATATGCCCCTAACGTACCACCGTATGTGTTAGATACAGAATGTTCGTACCACTGGTAAATGCCTTTGTACTGAGTATACCACAGAGGATATAAAATGTAAGTTGTGTTCAAGCCTTCCTAACGTATTATATAAGTCTGCAATACACCGTAGTGTAATATTAGCATTGTTTATTTCATAGTATGATATTGTCAGTTACCCTCTACTGAGTGCCAGCTTTTCTATAAAAATGGTCTAAGTAAGTCTGGGAAAGTGTGTGATTGCTTAAAGCTGGGTGTTCATCAGCAATTTCAAATGCATGTGTTTATTTATTTATTGAATAACAACAACAAACATTCTGTGACCTGTGAATTGCCTGATGAGGATTGCAATAAAAATACTATTTGAACTTTGGAAATCCATTTTTTTAATCAGGAAGCGAGAGGTATGGCACAGATTTGTGATGCCCTTTAACAATACAGTAACAAGACTAAATAAAGGAGACAAAGCAAAATGTATACTTCCCCTTTTGGAATACTTTTGAATGAGAGAAGTATGGAGAAAGTGTGTGTGTGTGTGTGTGTAGGGGAAGGATAAAGGAATTTGATTGTTAGGAAAAACACAGAGAAAATAAGTGAACTTTCTAACAGGCTGTTATCAACATGAGGGTTCCAATTGAATCTCAGAGGCCAGGCTGTAAACTTTAAAAATAATATTCAGTTTTATTAAATACTCAACAATAGTCCTCTGGACATGATCTTTATACATGAGAGGGTGTAACACAAGATTTTTTTTTTCTACTGCTATAGACCTCCATTCACTTTATACTGTTGAACATTACAGTGCTAAACATAAATATAAATACAGATACCACAAATACAGCTAAAAATATTCACACATAAACTGTCACAGTTTGCAATGATGAGCCCAGGTAGTGTTTAAATACAATTAGGTTACTCTTGAAAATGCTATATTTACGTGAAAAGAGATTTCAGGGAATTATTTTCAACATGGTGGGAAACTCGTTTTCTGGATAATAATAATAAAACAACTGCATAGAGTCCATCTTACAAGGATCATCCCAACACAACTAGGCAACACTACAGGGTGTTCTGCCTTCTGCAAGCCAATTTCTTTTTAGGAAGAAAACTGTGTTCAAAGTTAGGTAAATAGGCAAGATGGGGGGGGGTAGGCGAGGGTTTATAGCCAAAACCTAAAAGGGATTGTGGAGCAAGTTATGAACTGAATATTGGAGAGTGTGTGTGTGTGTGGGGAGGGGGGTGAGTGTGGGGAAAGGTCTGTCTTTCATGTCCACGTTTGGCTCTTATTTTTTTTAATGTAGCCAAACATATAACTTGTGCCAGTGATAAATATAGCGTGTATGTGGGGAGGGGTGGGAGTGGGGAGTAGGGGGGGGCATGAGGGGCTGAGCCGTCAATTTTCACTCCTTTTGCTTTTCCTCCTCTGTCTCTTCTCGCTTCTCTTCCTTTGCACCCAAGCTATCTCCAGCTGCCCCAGCGCCTGCGCCGCCTCCCCCAGACAGAGTGGAACTCAAGTTACTTTCTTTTTTCCATTTCATCCTCCTGTTCTGGAACCAGATTTTGATCTGACGCTCCGTTAGGCAAAGTGCATTGGCGATCTCAATCCTCCTCCGCCTTGTCAAGTAGCGATTGAAGTGGAATTCCTTTTCCAGTTCCAGGGTCTGGTAGCGGGAATAGATCTGGCGACCCCTTCTACGATCCGCTCCATAGCCGACTCCTAGGGATTCAGAAACAAAGCAAACTAAAACTAATTAGTAATACATATATACCTTAGCGAAGATATATCTATTTTGATCACTGCAATCACAAAATCGATTCCCCTTCAACCCCCTCCCCTCCATCCTACATCCCTATTGTCAACCCCCCCCCCCCGTCCCCAGTTCTTAGCTCCTGTTTACCCAGATTCAAGTTATCACACTCAGCCCCTGAAGCACAAATGGTTTCTAATCTAGGCATGCTACTCCTTGCAAAGCTTTGGAGAGTCTTGCTTTAATTATTTCCCCCCCAAACTAAAGAGAGAGACAGAGAGGGAGAAAAGAAAACTAGGGTTTCCCCCTAAAGTGTTGCCTTAATTACTAGAAATAGACTCTTCCTCTTTTGTGTTAGCAACACAATTTCATAAATTCCCATGTAGAAATCTGTCACAGGGAGGGATCCTTTTTACATAACCTCCCGTCCCAATAAAAAATGTACTTACTCACCTATCATTAAAACTTATTTTACCCAAGTAATATTTTGTACTTAACTCAAAAGCAGAGCTCACTGCACTTTATTATAGATATTTTACACTCTCGAAGTCTTTTAATTAGAAAGAGCATAACAAGCCATATTTGCTTGCAACAACTTAACAAATAAAAGGCCTGTAGCGGCAACTGTGAAGGAGCTATATTATTGTTTTTATGGGGCCATAAAAAGTAGCTGAGGCTGTTCTGCTAGGGAGATGGTCGTAAAGATGGTTCAGTTTATTTAATTTATATCTCCAAGCTGTAAAACTTACCACTGTGGGAGTTCATGCGCTGCATCCATGGATATATTTGAATGCTAGTTTTTTGTTCTTGCGAAGTGTTCCTGTTTTGGTCACTGGTAAAATCCTGTGCAATTGAAGTCTGTGTATTGTGTCCCATAGAATTTTGCCTGCAGCTAGAAAGCATGTCTTTTTCTTGGTAAAAAGCATTAGATCCATAGTCATATGGTCCTCGGCTGGAACTAAACACAACATTATCTTGCGGTGAATAAAAAGGAGAAGAGTAAATCCGGTTTTGAGCAACGGCTGCTCCATAGGTAGAAAAATGCCTGACGGGGTCATAAGCCGTTGAATTGAGAGCTACATTGGGTAGCACATCTTGGCCACTGGTTAGATGGCAAGATAACGATGGGTTTGTAAAATAGGAATTCATATCTTCCTCTATACCTGGGTGTATGATTTCTTTAATATTTATTTCTGTCTCCAGTTTGTAGTCTGAACTAGATTGTTATAGGGAAGGCTCTACTCCAGGACAGACAAAATGACAAAGTCAGCTGACCTGATTTGAGCCAATAGGAAGCTAGATGTCAAGAAAGGGAAAAATTGCTTTTGCTTGTGTTGATTCCCCAGTTGAAACTAAGTATGCATTGAAAGTAAGTCTTGAAAATTCTAAATATAAGATGGCTTAGAAGAAGGAGAGCAAATATTAAGTGCATGGGGGGAGATTTTGAAGGGGGGGACTCTTAGGGAAAAACCACATCTGAATTAAATTTGAAATTTCACAACCAAATCTAACTTTCTCTCTCTGCTCGCTCTCTTTTATTATTTTTTTTTAACACTGAGCTTTTGAAGCACAGAATTTTTTATGGTTTCCTGATATCTGATAACAAAATAACCCAGAATTCAAAGTAATACATCTCAGGTGCCCACAGAATATTAATTCAGAAATTATCCATCTTTCTTCGTTTTCTCATGGAGCATTGGTCAATATTATGGAATCAAGTGGTTGTGTTCTTTATGAGAAAATATCACATAAAGGGAGCAAAAAGAAAAAAAAACATGGCGACTGCTCAACTGATAATGTGGCTTTTAGAGCATTCCTGAACTATGGATTTGGAAGGAAGTTGCAGTAAAAAAAGACAACATTCCGAATTCACGTTAGTCTGGAAGTTAGATGTTCTCTTTTAGTGCAGTTTGACATTCCTGTCCTGAATATTTCCCTTGTAATTTTCAATGGTTGGTACTGTTAGAATATATTTACATTTTCAACAGGAACTACAACAAAACTCACACTTTTCCTATTTGCAATTTAAGTACATTTTGAGGTATTGGTTGAGGACAGCACCTCGTGTTTACGTTTACAGAATTTATGGTTTCAGATATTTACAACAGATTTAGGAAACTTCCTTTGCAAATATTTAGTTAGATTAAAAAGGATTATATTATCTCTTCTCTTGGTGAATTGCACCTAGAACTAATTGAAATGAAGGCAGCTAATCTAATTTTAATTTCAATCCAGTCTCATAAATTGCTCCTTAAATGTAAAACATACCTGCTGATCTGTAAATATTGCAAGGTATATTCATCATTCTCGTGGCTTGCTATTTAAAAATTCAATTATGCCAGGAAACCCTTGGCCTTTTTCTTCACGTACACATTTTATTTTAAATTTAGGATGTGTGTAGAGTGGTCTGGTGAGATGCAGGCTCAAAGTTGCAGGGTAAAAATTCGAACATGTGAAGGTGTTTTCTTGCTATTACTCAATATACTTAATTCCTTTTTAGCGATGTCTCCCCTAAAAGATTTTAGTTGACAAGGAAGAGGGGGAAAGCTATATTTCCCCCCAGCTATAACAGGAACCCGGATGCCAAAGGATTTTATGATCTTTTTCCTCTGTGTAACAAAGCAAAGTAATCAATGGTGGCAATAAAGCCATAAACGAGACTACAACTGGAAAAAAAAAAAAAAAAAAGCTCGTGTATTCATCTTCTATAACATTAAGGCTTCCCTTGAGTGTCACTAGGAAAATAAAATAAAGTTTCTAACCAAAAAAGAAGATAGCTGGAAGTACACACCATGTTATTTAGCCCATGTGCCTTGTTGCTGACCATAGTTAGGCTCCCACTCTGCAGTGTTTAACTTGTGACCAGCCTAGTACAGATATACGAATTATGCCCAATGTGAAGATTTACTGGTATTTTCCAAAAAAACAACAACGAAGTTTAGTTTGGTTTCTTGTCTCCCCACTCTTCTCCCTCTTCCCCAGCCATTATACGTGGGGATTTATGGAAACAAAACAAAACGGAACAAAAAAGCTACATATGCTATCCCCCTGGTGTTGACATATTGCACACCCAGCCACATACACATGCAGATGCATGTGTCTGCAGATACATATATGTTAGATAGATTATAACTGTGAATATATGTATGTATGTATATGTCCTATAGGAACAATCACCTTTGAAACCATGGTTACTTTGGAAACCAACGATTGCACTGCTTCCAGATATGAAACTGGGGCAATGTACAATAAAATGAATGAATGCATGCATGCATGAATGAATGGAGATCTTTTGCTTCCTCTTGATATGTTGCCTTACCTTATGTATTACTTATGGTCCAAATGTACTTGGAGTGTAAATTGAAAGTAGCAGGAATCCTTGGAAAATATACATATATGATCCTATATGGGTGTGATTCATGTGGCTTCTTTCACCTAAAAAGATGCATTTATAATAATCCCAGTCTTGTTAAAGTTTTGGGGAAAGTCTTGGCTTGGAGGGATTAATTTTTGTATAGGTGCTCCGGGGCTCTTGTATTAAAGACCTGTGTGATAACCGTGCGACTAGGAGTGGAGAAAGTTAAGTGTTTTATTACTTCTCTAAACAGAGGGCAAGGCTTAAAAGTCTGGTCGATTTATAGTGAACAGTAAACAGCTGCCGTAAAGAAACTTAAAATAGAATGCTTTCCCTCCTGAAAATCAGATTTCTTGGGAGAAAAACTCCTGCAAATATAAACGAGGCACCATTAGATTATGTTCTACTGATTGCACTCCTCTGTCTAGCATTTTTAATGCACTAGATTTTTATTCAATTTATATTTTAAACAGTATTGGGATTTCTCGAAAGTATTTAATCAAGGTATGTCACTAGCAAAAGGTATTTATTATTTCCCCCCATGAAAACATGTACAGGGAAATATCTAGGGCTATTTCTGGTTAAATTGGTCTGCAAACAATTATGTAAACTCATCAGCAGAAGCAAGAACAGATGTTTTATTAAAACTGCTACACAGCAGTGGAAATATGCACAAGTCCTCGAGTAGTTCTTTAATAGCAGTTGCTCTTTGTTCCCAGAAAATAAAAAGCCCACAGAAATCTGAAATAACATCCACTTCTCATAAGCCATATCTCCCCCCACGCACACACACATTTACCCCTCTCCCCACTCTGATGTTTACAGGGGAAAAGAGAAAAAATATGTATCGGGAGAATTTTTCTCTCTCCCAGCTATAATTAGCGAATTGATGAACTGATTTAGAAAAAGGCTTCAAAAATGCAATCCCAACACATGTGTTTTCTATCCCCACTAATTACTGAAAGGAAACAAACCCAAATCGTCCCCCCCCCCCCGCAACACCCTACAGACTTAATAAAATGCTACTGTCATGTTCCTATTCTGCCTAGATCCTGAATGCAAATTCAGACGTCTGTTTGTTTGTTTTAAGAGGGAATGAGTTTGTTGTTTGGTACAGTCAGAATGACCAGTTGAGGCTGATAATACAATTGTAGTCAAAAGCAATCACACTCTGTTAGCCAGTGCATTGCCGGGATGTAGAAATCTGCTTATTCATAAATACAGGTTGTGTCTGGGTGCTTTTAACACGCACCAAAAGTTAATATAGGTCAGAAGTGTTTACTTGATGTTCCTGTGCAGTATGAATATACATTTTAGCATTCTGTATGTGGGAGTAGAGAGAAAGTGTTTATATTTTCAACACACATATTAGAATTCCACGTGTGTGTTTGTGTGTGTGTTTGTGTGTGTGTGTGTGTGAGAGAGAGAGAGAGAGAGAGAGAGTGTACAAAGAGTTTATATTTTGAATATATATTAATTATATATGTGTATGTGTGTATGTATATGCATTATGTATACTATATATACATTATATAAAACGAATGTGTATAGTCAAACTAGAAATTCTTTCTACACATACACACCTATACATACATGTAGAATATGAATGTATCAATACGCATATATACACACTCACACATATATAACATATAAACTATATAAAGAGTGGTGGTGTGTATTTATATCTGAGCTGAATATTTTGTAGTTGGTAGATGTAAACACGTGATGTCATTAAATATCTTCCTGATTTTAGCTGATCTCACCTCATATATGTTATCACGGTCTTTTTTTAACTTGACATGTAGTGCGCACGTGAGTTCTTGCCTTCTAATTATTTTTTTATCCCTTTTTTTATAGCACGGGCTTTCCTAGTCAAATATCGCTTTTATTGTAAATAGCTCTTATAAAAAAGAAAGAAAAAAGAAAATCTGTTTGAGGATTACTTGGCACATATGCGCCATGGGCCACTATTTCCCAACATGAAATGTTTTGCATTGTTTTGAGTCGCTTCTTTCCTTAGTTATATTGCAGTAATTAAACCCTAGGACGAAGAGTCTGGCAGCTTCTGATTAAAATAGAAGAGGAAACCTATCCTTCTACTGCATACTTTCTATTCAGCGCTTGATGGACTGTTTAAACTTTATTTCAATGTCGCAGACAGATAGTTTTGAAAGAGGCAGCCTATTTGGCAGGTTTATTTGCCACTTCAAGGCATCTTCTTGACAAAGACGCACAGAGCAATAATTAGCAATAATAGAGCTCTTTCTTTTTACATTTTCACCTCTTTCCTAGAAGACTTTATTTTATTATTATTATTATTATTATTATTATTATTATTATTATTATTATTATTATTACATAAACCCTATTTCTTCAGTCCTGTATGCAAGTGTGTCTAATATCTCTAAAGACAGGTTATAAAGACTATATTTACCATAAAGTGCATTCCAAGTTTGGTATAATTAGAAGGAAGATTCATTGCTATGAACCAGCCATTTTATTAATTTTGTTGCATGGCTGATGGAAATAAGTTTAAATGTATTGTTATTTTGAAAGAAAGAAAGAAAGAAAGAAAGAAAGAAAGAAAGAAAGAAAGAAAGAAAGAAAGAAAGAAAGAAAGAAAGAAAGATTCTGCCTGACGCTTCATCCTCACCACACAAAAAAAGTTTCATGTGCGAACATTTAACCTTTAGTTCCAAAATTGAAAAATAATAGTTCTAAGGTAACATGGGAGCATAGTTTTCTCAGGTTTGCAACCGCCATTCTGTAATCACTGCACGCATTTCCAGAAAAAAAAGAAGACAGAATTCTGGAAACTGTCAAAACACATATCTCATAAACAGGAAACTGGGAGATGGCGGAGGTGGGGGGGGGGGGGGGAGAGAAGATAAATTAATCTATTTCACTATTTAATTTATTCCCTTTTTCTACCAAGGTTTGAAGTTCTTTCTAACATTGTTGAGCGTTTGTTTATATTCATTTGAATTCATATTGCAACTGAAATAGATGGTTATTATGCCTGAACTACTATTTCTAATATGTGGATTTATGTATTTTTCCTTACCAGATTTATTGATGGCCCGCACCCCAACAAAAGAATCCAGAATCGAAACCTCTCCGCAGAAATGGAACTTCTCTTTGTCTTAAATTGCCAAGTAACAATGTTGCTGCTAAAGTTTAGCTTCAGCACCTTCACATGCTATGTAATGATGAGTAATGCATGGATATAATCCAATTTTCAATGTAACATTACGTCAAATGTTTGCTAATTAAATGCACTTATGAATAAACATTCTCAGTGCTGGGGAAACCCCAACGTGTTGATAAATGTAAAATAATTGAGTGTTACATTGTGTAATTAAAAAAAAAAAAAAACTTATAATCTCCTTTACAAAAGTACGGACAATTGTTTCATATTCCATTTGATCCAGGAAAATGTATTTCTCAGCCACTATTTAGTTTGACGAATGAGTGCATCAGACTGCATCTTATGAGTGCATCATGCCTTACATGTTAAAGCCAGGTACCACTGCAAACTCCTAACACCCTGTGCATTTCAGAAAACTATTGTTTAGCTTGGTTATTCTGTCTGGTTGCGTGAAAATACCCCCTACTATCATGTTTTGGTGGGGTTTTTTCTTTCTTTCTTTCTTTTTTTTTACATTTAAGATAGCTGCATTTATGACGTCACTGAGTTGACGCGGGCAATGGTTACTAGCTACAATTATTAAGAGTATCTATATCTATAGATAGATAGATATAGATACACAACTATTTATGCTCGGTGTACGGATTAAAAATAAAAGAAATACAATTTTATTGCGTTCTGGAAGGATAACTCAACAATGAAAAATTGTTGTCATTAACTATAGGCAGCTTTATATTTTATTGTTCGCAGATTCTAAAGCAGAAATTTAATCTTAGGTCGCAAGTAAAAAATAATAATTCAGGAAACAATATTAGTTGCCTTAATGATGCTTTTTCAGAGGCGATCACTTAGACAGAATTAAACTATATATTTGGAGACAACCTCTACGCACTTTGTTGAATTTATACATTTACATTGTCTTTAATCGAGCTACAATTTAATATTCCAGGATTTGCTTAAATACACTCATATTTTCAAGAGGGGAAATATCGTTCCCAAGTTGACATGCCTTATCTATTTTTATGAGTTCACGTACATTGGAATGATTTAAAACACGGTAACACGGAACGAAAGGGGCTTTAAAAAAGAAAGAAAAAAGAAAACTTCTAGTGAATGGGTATAAAGTGCAACGGAGGAATTTCAAATAGGTTTTAGAAGCCAAACTTTTTGAAGTACTGTTCAGCCTAGTACCTTAATAGGGGGCCGTTTATGGACATTCCAAGGGAGGTGGGGAGAGAAGACATTGCTGACTCTTTTAAGGTACTAAAACTTCCTTGCAAATCCGGCCTTTATTGTAGTCCAGCATTAGTCAAGTAAGGGTATTTTGCCCACTCCTCCCCACCTCACCCCACCTCCCCACCCCCACAAAAAGGCACCAAATTGCAAAATTGCTGGTTTGCAAGTTTCTGTCACTTGGTGGCAGTATACAAAACAAGTAAACAAAACGTGCAGATATTTAAACACTCGCTCAGAATGAAAGGAAGAAAGAAATTCTCTACCTGTGGAAACAATAGCAATTGTACAACATAGATCTAGGAATCGCATATTATTTCAACGCTAGAAATATACAGTGGGTTTGGGTTGGTTTTTGCCCCTTGGAAATCAACGTTCTTAAATCTGACCAAACCGAATCAGATTCTTGGTTAGACTTTTCCAGAAAGGTGTGTCCACATGCGACAGACAAAAACAAAACCAGAAACTGGAAACACTGTATGTAATCTCAGATTCACATGACTTTAAACATCCCTTTACCTTTCTCTTAGAGTTTCTTGCTTGTCAGCTATTTTCTTCTGGTTTCTGTTGATAACTGAATAGGCACTGAGATGTCTAAAGATCTTTCTCGGATTGTACATAAACTTTGACAAAGATATTTATCATTTATCCTTGCAATCATATTAGCTTTAATCTATTGATCTACATTTCTGTCTAAACACTTATTGGCGCTATGTCCGTATTGTATTTTATTTAACTATAAACTGGACACATTATCTACAGAGATACATTGTCTCTAGCATCACTTTGCTTCCCAAAGCTCGGAACTGCTTAAATGTAGGAAGGCCTTCTGTGATCAAACCTTAAATTCATAGGATTAAACTGAAATCTGCAAGAGATTCTATTCTATTTTATTTCATTTTTAGTAGAGCTAGTAACGAGAGATCTAACTTTCCTCTGATAAGACCAGGAATTCCTTGATACCCCAGTATTAGGCATTTTTAAAAATCTATATATATGATTTTTCTCTAATTATTTTATCTCACAACATTCACTAAAACTTTAATTTTGTCTGCTCCAAAGAGATCTTAAATGACTAGCCTCAAGTATTTCTTTCTCAAAAGCATTTGCTGGACAGAATTTCGAACATAAATATAGTGAAAAATAACATTTATTCGTGTAGTAATGACCGAGATACAAACCCCATTGAAAATCGTAGTTAACATTACCACAGACAGGATTTACACTGAACACAAATGTTAATTTATAATATATTTCTATAACACATACTATTTCTGGATAACGTGTGGGCTACATTGATTCGTCGTACATTGACTTACTCCAATTGCTACCATTTTCAAAAGTTTGTAAATTGTTTTACAAGTATTACTATACTTGTATGTTTATAACGTTATAATAAAAACGTATTTTTAGCATTGTAGCGTTGCATAACAACACCCACCCACACATATACACACCCATTTAGCATAATCTTTATATGTAGCTCAGAATCTTGTCTTTATATATTTTACCATTGTATAAGATAAAATATCTAAACATAAGATTTATCATAATCTTATCCTTAGATAAAATGATGATAAAATATATACACATACAGTTAAGAATGTGAAGTCTTTCTATTAAAATACAAATGATGTTATCCCTAACATTCTTATGCATTATATTAATTATAGAGCCTAAATGCTCATATTTGATATATTTATAATATAATAAAATATGAACATTTACAACAACATAATTTACATTTCAGTAACGTGGTAGAATCCTGCATTTTTATACAAGCTGTAGAAAAGCTGTTATTTTGCTGCAAGTATATGTCAATAACACGTGGTGATTTTATTATAATCCCTCCTGTGTAGTGATGCTATAGATAAAAGAAGCAATTTATTTCCTCTGTTTTAGTCTGTAAAACTCAGAGAATATAAATCATTACGTTATTCCTCCTATACGTACTAAAATGTTTCTCAGCATTGCCAGTATATGAACGATGACAATCCGTCAGCCTAAGTAGAAAATCAATACATCAAAAATTGTTTTGTGTACCCAATTCCAGGCCTTGCAGAGCTGACAGTGGTTATTGTAAACAGTAAATGCAACTATTGCAATAATATATCGAAGGAAAGGGAACAGATTTTTGGTCCCATTAACCACAACTCAAGAGAAGAATGCAGATGTATTTAGACTGGAACCCCTAAAAGATACTATTTCTGTAATGAGCTGGTTCCAATAAACAGTCATTGTTTGCTCAGAAAATGTCTTTATGACTATACGGATTGCAGACAAGGGCTGACACAATGTGTTTTCAGTGAACAAACCGAACACAAAATTGTATCTCTTACTTTTAAAAAAATCTTAATTCAGTATAATCCAATTGATTCTTCCTTTTAAAAAATGCCTCCGAAAAGTATGCCGCAGAAATTGTCTCTGTGAAACATTTTTAAAAAAAATTAAAATACCTCTTTGCGCTTACCAAAAAGCGAAAGCATTTTGGTGTCGAGAGTGGTGTTGTTTAAACAGACCAAAAGAAGAAGATAATTTTCAGAATAAAATGCAGGCTTAGATAGATAGATTTTAGAAGGACAGTAGGATATAAACATATTATTATTATTATTAATGTTTTAAAATTTTGCAATCTATGTCACACATAGAAACATAGAAATCAAATTAAGAACCATCTCCTGGTAACTTCCAAAACACTTATCACGTTAGATAATAAACCCCTATGTAGTCTCCTGGAAGACTGAAATACAGAAGAGGCTATATATTTATTTATTTATTTAAGGGCAGAAAATGCTAAATACTTCACTAGTGGCAAGTTTTTCGAATCAATCGAATCAACTTTAACGCAGAGTCCTTTCTAGATGCCTTTTTCCACATATTGTATTAATATGGAGAGGGGGACAGTAGTAATTTATAATGAGACAGGAAGCAAGAATTGTCTTTGTCACCCCTCCCCCATCCCACCCTTAGTCACAACAATGTCTGGCTTATCTTTTACTTCATGTTGTTATTTAGGTACATTGTTTTGTACTGTAACTTTTACCAACAGGAATTTCTACTACAAATCTAGAGATGCTTTTTTCATGAGGGGCTGTCATGTCAGGAAAGAAAGGAGATATATACTTTCGAGGAAATAAGCTAATACATTACATACATTCTTAAATTAAACCAATACACATCACATATATTGTTCTCTCTGGAACGAGTGAACAAATGAATGGAGAGAGCGAGAGAAGGAGAAAGAGGGGGGAAGTATAGGGAAAGAGATCATAATTTAAATTACATAGGTTGTAACTGAACAAAAATTATTTCGAGAAATTAGAAGACAGGAGAGAAATTGAAGACCGCATAAAATGTAAAGATCAGCATCATTTTAAACAAAGTTATAATAATAACAATATGACAACAGGAAAACCAATATAAAAATATCCCAGAAGAAAGTTATTACTATACAAAAACAGAGGGTGGAATTAATATTTGAAATGGTTCCTTCTGGGACGAGAGAATACAATGTAATCACCGTAATCATATTTTTAAAGTCTATTTAGACCAGAAGGCGGAGTTTGTGAATAAAGGACGATCTCGAAATGTAAAAAGTACTTAAAAATTAAAAAAAACTCTGAGGGGGAAGGCGGCATCTCCCCCTCCATTTCTATCATTTGTTGAAACCCGTGGGGGCTGGGCGAGCCAGTCCGTGTCTGATGCACACAAATAGAAGCAAACCCATAATTGCTCATTAAAAATGGCACTAAAAAGCCTGCTCCGGCGCTTCCTGGATGCGGCTGGCTGCCTACACTGCGCATGTGCGCTAGATAGTCAATGATTGCCTCTTATTAAAAGTTTGGACTGGGATTATTTTTTATTTCCATGGAAAATGTCGCTTCCGGGTTCTCTGTTCTCTTCCCCCCCCCACCACCGCCCCAAGGTTCCAACCGAGCCCTTTCAGCTCCTTTAGTTTAACCAGTAGATCAGATGTTTTTCTTAGGCCTTTCAGTACGTCTCTCCCCCCCACCCACCCCTTCCCCACCACAGCACCACCCCTGTTAACACTGCCCCATTGTAAATGGAAAGGCAGACTGCAGCACGCATCTCTGTCTGTCTCCAGCAAACCAGCTCCCCACCGATGTGACATCACCACCCGTAAACCCTTTTTTCACCGAATTAACTACATTTGTGCCGATCCTGACCATATTCTATCATATCCAAGCTACACCCCTCGCCTACCCCTCGCTCGCAAAACGATGCATCATTATCTTTAACACCCATTGCTATGGATCATTAGTTACACATTTTAGCCAATAAGGGAACACTTACCAATGTTGCCTGTCTCCCCCTCTCCCACTCTTTCTCTCTCTCTCTCTCTCTCTTTCTCTCTCTCTCTCTTTCTGTTCCACTGACGCTGCAGCTCAGCTCCACAGAAAGATTAAAAAAAAAAAAAAAAAGATGGAAAACAAAAGCAAAATAATTCTTCTCTGGTTGGACAGGGGGTGGGGGGAAGCTTGGGAAGGCATCTATTTTTTTCTTTTAAAAAAAAGGTATTTACAATTCCTTGTGCCCCTCATCATTGCATCCTCCAAAGGCAATGTATTGCGTTTTGCCCCTAGGGGTGGAGAATAGGAGGCGGCAACAAGACGCAGCAGTAAACTCATTATTCCCAAAATGCCCAAAGCAACCAACAATTCCAACCCCAAGGAGGGAAAAAAAATCTAGATTTTTAAAAAAATAATAATAATGCTAATAATTAGGTGGGGGAAAAATACCATCCTATCCCTGGCACTGCTTGGACTGTTAAAGGGAGGACTACTGTGAAAGAGTCATAAGAGAAACCACAATAAAAAGTTCACGTTCATGGATGGAGTCCACATGACTTCCTGTGGCCAATCCAACTTGTGATTCAGTCGTAAACTTTTATTGCTTAGCTGTAAATTTTCTGCAAACAACCAGGAATGCGTTGCATTTTTGTGACGAGTGCAAATGCTCTCGTCTGTCGCCATGTTTATACAATTCTTTTTTTAATATTAGTAATTTTTTCTTCTCTCTTCACCCCTCCTCCCAATTAAAGCAAGCAAATTAATCCTGGGTATATATAAATACATATATTTATAGATGTATATACACACACGGGCGCGCCCGCACTAGATTTTAATTTCTGAGCATTAGTGCCTGTCTTAATGTGGAGACTTTTTTGTTTGACCAGGGAGATATGGCCTTCACAATATAATGTTTTTTTTATTTTTATTATCGCTAATTAATTGGGCTACTTAGAGAGATCAAAATGGAGGAAGGGTGGACTTTAAAGAGGCAGGAAGGAAAAGGGGTGAACTGGAGGGTTTAAAAATAAAAACATTATAAAACCGTGTTAATTTTCAGGATGACGGAAAAGCTAAATAACACTATTTGTGTCTGCAAGCTCCTCCAGCTAACCCAATTAAACCGTGTAGTAACATCTCTCTGTAACACAATATTCTTAGGAAAGGGTGTGCCCACTTTCCCTGGCAAGCTCAACACAAATTTGCTATCCTCAACCCGTCTTTGGCTTTCTAAATTATAATAATTTTGCTCTTTGGCATGAGCCAAACTCCATACCCTGTCCTGGGATATTAAGATTTTGAAACGAGTGAAGTTCTCCAAATAATAGTCAAAACTTGAGCAGTTGATGCGGTATTTACCCATAAACTCCCACATTTTTACCCTAAATGTTGGTGTGGTTTTTTAAATTAACAGCTTCCGATCCAATTTTACAGTTTCATGGAGGGATTTTTTTTAATCAGTCTGTGATTGGAAATCAGCTAATACTAGTTCTCAAGGAAACATCTCAGAGTCTGGTCCTTTCATTCAATCATGCGATTGGATGGGCAGGAATTATATAGCAGGCGATATTATTTTTCTTTGAGTTTTTAGTTGGGGCCTATGCAAACACTTGAAAATATTGATTTGGAGTCAAAACGATTTTTTTGTGTGTCGGGTACAGGCCTGCTTTGATCCTATGGAAACCTCCACAAGTCTGCAAATAGACAACCGCAAAGACCAGATCTGCTAGTTTAGATTAAATGCTACACTTTCCCCCCTCTCTCCCCTTGCAGAAACATTTTACAATCCCAACTCCTAGCTTCAGGGCCAGGCGTGGCAGAAAGCTTTGGGAGGAAAAATACAACTTTGTCGCAATAATTGAATTCAGTCATTTGTCATGCATTTTCATACCATGCTCCCATATTTCCAGAGGTCAATTCTGCAGGTACTTCTGGTTTGCTTGCTTTTCTTTTCTTTTTTTTTCTTTTTCTTTCTTTTTTTTTTTTTTGCTAAGTGTGTCTGTCTGTCTGTCTGTCTATCCGAACAACACAAAGGTTGTAATACAACCGGATGGAAGGGAAATTACTTTATTCACTTTACAAACCACCAATAAATTTTATAACAGGTAGTTAAAAGTTACGAGGGGGAAGCAACCACCACAACAGCTCTAAGAACACAATGGACTCCTCATTTTCCAACGAGTAGACCAGAGAATAGAATCCATACAGTGAACAGGAAATTTTATCCCTGCAAGGCAGAGGGTAACCTGTCCGACACGTTTTCCCCCGCCCTTGAAACATTAGGGCCCATGACTTCAGTATTTAATTCTCATTCCCTTTATCCAACAGCCTTGTCTGGAAAAATATCCTCTCGCTTCTTTCCTTGAATTAAATATTCGCGAAATCATTTTCCCTCCTCACACCCCTTGGAAAAGGTAAAAGGGGATCAAATCTGGGAAGAAGTGTGTGTGTGTGTGGGGGGGGGGGGATATAGCAGCTAGAAAATGTGGAAGGATTCATTTCTTTCCAAGTTTTGTTTTTCAAACTTCCTGCCTATCTGCATGCAGTGCAAAAAATATAAAATAAAATAAAATAAATGCCCGAGAAATTCGTTGCCTCTAAAATACAATCTTTGCCCATTTCGAGTATAAAATCTAAACGAATTTTTTAGCCTAATGGCTGCATTGTCATGTAGCTGCTGCTATGATTAGAATAATAAATTAAGGCAAAATGAGCAATATGCTCAAACTCAGTTTTTTAAGGAATTACATTTTTCACAAATCACAAATGGAGATCCGAAGGAAATTTTATTGGCTAATAAAAAGCGTGAAATAGGATATTTCTCACTTCAGGCGGGTAGATGAGTCTAATTTCAGTAATACTGAAGCAATGATTGTTTCTGAATAAGCCACTTTGTGAACAGCGTATCTTCTTTCAAATTACTTTACCCCATAAAATGGTCTTTTCTCCTTTTCTCTTGAAATGGTGGAGTGATTACAAAAATAACCGGATGTCAACTGAAGATGCGACTCTGTTGTGTTGACTAGACAGCATAAACATTTACCCCAAAAGTTACTGCTTCACTTGTAGTTTCAATAATTTAACTCCTAACCCTTTGATAGATGAGTGTCGCTATGTGGTATTCGTTCATATAAAACTACTTAGAGATGTGGATTTAAATATGATGGATAGACTGCGCATACAGATTTTAAAAAAAATTCAAACAGAACACTTTGATAAGTTATCTTTCTTCTTTGAACCTCTCTAAGAACAGTATGAGTTCGTCAAGACCTTTAAAAAAAGTATAGTAATAGCATAAGCTGCTTTCTGCAAAGGCTCCTTAACATTGCTATAGAAGGTGTGAAGAGCATAGATCCATTCTACTGAACCAAGCGGAAGAAAACTACGGTGTTGTAAATGGCAGATGAATAACCCTGAAGAGTATACCTCTGTTAAGATAAACCAGCCTATTTTATGCCTAATAAAACAGTTTACCTTAAGTGTCTACATTCGAAATGGAAAAGTCTATAGTGATCCGTATTATGTTTAGCACTTTAATGGAGAAAATGAGTGCATGAACATATTATGCCCACTCTAGAATGTGCAATAACATAGAAGTGTGTGTGCGCTTGTGTATAATTCTAGAATTCGGGAGTGGAGGGAGTGTATACTGAGAATTCGATAGATAGATAGATAGATAGATAGATAGATAGATAGATAGATAGATAGATAGATAGATAGATAGATAGATATCCTATTCTACCTCCCCCCCCAATCTGCCCTAGAATTCTAGAATTCTATATAGACACATTCTTATTGCATATGCACATGCATTTTGTGTTTGTGTTTTGAACATGAATAATAGGCACACATACAATCTGCATTAGAATTCTAGAATGAGACATTCACCCGTCCATGTTCCATATGCATATGCATTGTTTGTGTTTGTGTTTTGAACGTGAATACATGCACGACATACAATCTGCACTAGGTTTCTAGAATGAAACATACACACATTCATATTCCATATGCCTATGCCTTGTGTGTGTGTTTTGAGCATTTATATATGCACACACACATAAACGGTACGAGAAATCTAGAATTACACTTATACATAGTCATATTGCATAGGCACATGCATTATGTCTGTGGTGGTGTATGGCTATACATACCAGTATAGATTTAATATGTAATAAACTAGTTCTTCCTCGTTGTATACTCTTCCTGAGCAGTATCCAACATTTTCAATTATCTGAAGCATTTAAATCCTTTAATCTTGGTGTTTTGGGTTAAGAATGTCCGAAACCCCAGTCTCTTCTCCAGACATAGTTCAGGGCATCAGGATGTATCTTAGGAATCTTGTGCTTTCTTATCTATACTATCGTTGTAAACAACCCGTCACTTTTATACCCACTACGACTATATGATGTAGTCCATTTATCAACAGACAAGAAAAAAAGAAACATTTTCGAGATCAGCATATATGGTTTAACAAAATGACGCTGGGGGGCATATTTATAATATTCCTATTTTACAAAGGAAAGAACTGAAGTCATCACATTCAGGTTTTATTGGAAGAGATTCAGTGTCGTGTCACTTGGACATCTTCAGGTGCAAGAGAGATAACTGGGATTTATTTATTTATTCATAAAAATAATTTCTGATTTTGCATCTGAAAAAGCTATTCATTGCTTTCATGACAATTTTCTTCGTAAGATGCTTATAAGGGTTTCACTTAGTTAACTATATTCGCATATAGTCCAAGTATGACTTGTGAATATCTCTACAACGTAGTTAAAGCACATTTTAATGTATACATAATCTCTTTCCAATCTCTCAATCGCTTTATAACGATCGCTTGCAAGTAGCAAATTGCACATACGTATGACATGAAAAATTCTGAATCTTCTGGGTTATTGTAACCTCATTTTGAGCAAAGAAAGAAAGAGTGGAAGATTTGCTGCACTTTAGAGCTATGGAAGACCAGAATGTTACACTTTTGAGACCTTTCAGTAGAAGTTCCCAGCTGAGGAAAGTAAAATAAAGCTATATACTTTTAATATATTGTTCTCTCTCTCCTCCCCCCCCCCATCCACCCCAAGGAAGAACTATAAGGTAATGTGGACATGCGTAGGCATGTTTCATACCAAGAGAAGAATTTTAACAATGAATATTTCTGGAAGCTTGCAACTTGAAAATGGAGTTTAAACCCCCCCCCCCCCTAAGACTACATATCAGTAAACAATACTGCATTGGTAATGATAATACCAGATTTTATTCCCCCCCCCCCCCGCTTATTCACCATGTCTAATTACCCACATTTATTGTAGTTGTGCCAAGAGTCAGACATCCTGATTTCCTTGCAATTTAAAGATGGCTCTTGGTTTTGAACTGTGCGAGCATGGGGACCAGTAACTTGAATGTATGAAATATTACTTGGGACTCATTGGCATCTCCTAACTGTGTGTGTGTGTGTGTGTATGAATGGTTTTAAATTAATGCATAACAATTCACGCAACTCAGCCCTTTCAAAATCTTTTTTTTTAATTATTATTATTTATTTATTTACGTAATGTCTCACGTATACAATACAAATCCACGGTGTCCAGAAATTGGCTTCTGGCAGAAATTGCTACATTCAGAGTTTGAACACGCAGAACTATGCTTTTACATAAAACAAATGACTTTTTTTCCGAGCATGTTGCATTAACAGATAAGTCAAGACAAATAGATAACTATACATTCAGTGCAATTTAGTTCTACACTACTTTATAAGCACAATAAAATAATACAATACTGTGCGTTCTCAACTAGGCAGTTTCAGTTGTTGGGAATTTTTTTTCCAAGAAAATAAGCAGCAACAAATACAACAAAACCGCATTACAAATACTTTGAAAGCATGACTCCTTCTATAGGTAGTGAAAAGTACATTACAAGTTTTTTTTATTATCATTTTATTTTATGCTACTTAGTAGCTTGCATCAGGGCAAAACGCAGCTCGCTCGCTCTTTTCCTTTAATAAATTCTGACCAAGTAAAATTTAGGATAGGTAAGCCCCTTGTTGATAATAGATTTGTTTATTATTGCAGGTTTCCCTTTAGGTAGTATATTAAGAATTTCGAGTGCTCACACAGTGAAATGGTAAACAGTGCCTATATAAATCATGAAATGTTAGGCTCTTAGCCTTCATGTTTTGGCCTACCGAGACATAGGCGTATAGGTATTATCTACATACAGATATATTCATATATAGCTAATATGTGCGTGGTGTCACCTATAGTCACCCACCAATCTTCCAATTCAGACAGGCAGCTAAAAGTTAAATGATAACTGGGTATTAGCACTGAAGATATATAGATATATAGATATTAAAAATAAGCTAAGACTAGCAGAAAGCAATATCATACTTCCCCTTGGATCATGAATGGGGAAAACCAAGGTAGAGAAGAAATACTATTCAAACCTATTAAAACAAATACATAAGATGCATACATTTATATATCTATCTATATATCTCTATCTAGATAGATAGGAGTGGGAGTAGGGGGAATCTACTGTTTGGAGATGTGGCATTTGCTTCAATGATTGGTTTGTGTTGGTTTTTTCCCCCTCCTGCTGTTGTAATAAAGCCAACTATATATTTATGAAACCAAAAATGCAGCTATATATATAGAGAGAGAAAAAAGTAGGGGAAGTTGTTCTATGACAATAAAAAAGGCTACAACTGTTTGACAGGTAGTTACTGCTGTGTGAGGCTCTCCATTCTATACTCTATAAAAGCAAATGACCGTCGTAAACATCTCGATTTATCATCTGCCATAAAACGAGACTTCAAGGAGCTGAGAAATCAGTCCTTGCTTTCTTCTTTTTCCTCCTCTTCTTTTTCCTCTTCTTCATTCCCTTCTTCCTCGGTTTTCTCTTCGTCCCTGGCCCCCGGGAGCTTGTCTTTGTTGTTTTCTTTTTTCCATTTCATTCTCCTGTTCTGGAACCATATCTTCACTTGCCTCTCCGTCAGTCCCAGGGCGTGAGAGACCTCAATCCGCCGCTTCCGTGTCAAATAAGGGTTGAAGAGGAACTCTTTTTCTAGCTCCAGGGTCTGATACCGGCTGTAAGTCTGCCTGCCACTGCGCCTTCCGGGAGCTATAGAACACAAACAACATAACTTGTTAGCTCTCTCCTTGTGCTTTTTTTTTTTTTAACTCCTTGCCTGATCTTTCCTAGAGACACTGGTGGTCTTCCCTTCTCTATGCCTGCAGCCCCTCGTGGTATTAAACCGAAATAAAACAAACTATTTATTTTTAATAATAATAATAATAATAATAATAATAATAATAATAATAATAATAATAATAATAATAATAATAATAATAAACCCTAATCATGCTCCCTCCCACCCCAGACCCTTCTTCTGCAAAATATCCACCTCTTGTTTCCCTTTGCAAATGTAATTCACAAAATATATCCTCCCAGTTTCCTAATATTTGATGGATTTTAGCTGTGGTGTTAAATCAAATGAAACAAGTTATGTTTTAAAAAAATATTATTATTACTAATCCAACCTCTCCCCGCCCACTCCTCTTCTGCAAAATGTCTAACTGTGGTTTCCTTTTGCAAATGTAGCTCACTAAATATATGTTCACAGCTTCCTAATATTTTTGAGCCCTGAGGACCTGCATTTTTGTTGGATAAGCTACCTCTCCCTTGTGTGTTTGTATTATCAATGTGTGTGTGTGTGTGTGTGTGTATACACATATAGAGATGTGTACATATGTATATGTATATACATACACAGGAAGTGTATTGAAAACAGTTACATAAATAGACATTTACAACAACAACAGAAAAAGGGCTTATGTATCTGAATCTGACTCCTTACACTCCCTTCTGCATCGTGCTTACTCGGTGAGAAAAAATCATAGATTTGCTAAACTATCTTATAGCTCGAAATTATGACATGTGGTTACCTGTAAATCAAAGCTTTGATAAATAACGTTTTCCCACTTTATGTCTAATTTAAGCCTTTTCTGGGCCAAAGCCTAAAAGCGTTTACAAGGCAAGTGGGTCTTCTTGGGGGCTGGGGGAAACTTTATTGCTTAGATTGTCCTTTAAAATTAGCACTCGATAGTCTAACCTTCATATGTTTTGAATTAACAAGCATTATATACAATCTTGAGGCTAGGGGAGAGAAACTTGTACTTTGAAGTATTTAGGATTCTGTGCAAATGAGGAATGGTTGCAGTTTACTTCATCAAACAAAGTTCTGTTAAGTCCATTTTCCTTTCTCCCTTTATCTTTTCCTGTCCAGGACAGTAGAATGTTCCTTCCATCCCACCCAGCTCTGAACTAAGTTCCCCTTTAAGTTTAACTTGTATTTAATTATATATATATAGAGAGAGAGATATAGAGATAGATAGATATAGATATAGATATAGATAGATAGGTATAGATAGATATAGATAGATAGCTATATAGAGAGTAATACTTTACATATATACATATATATGTGTAATGTTTTACATATATATATATATAAACATACATATGTAAAGTATGAATAATTTCCTTATGCAAGTTCCTACCTTTTAGCCTAAGTCTCCAAGCGGTTAAGAAAGGCTCTATGACATTTTAAAGAGCAGTGTATTATCAACATGCAAATAACCTCGTGGGAGCTGTATCTTATTGCCTATCCTCAAGGCAAGCAATAAAAAACAAGTTTTACTTTATTGTGATTTAAACCCTTTGTACAGTATCACCTTGCTGTCTGTCTAGTAACTGCTGGCTTGTTTGCTTTCAAAGGACTTCCTAGGAAGAAGAAATATTATTACAAAACTGCTCATTTCTTTCAGACTTTACAGCTATGTCTATCTTTTTCATATATATATATATAAAGATCTAAAATAAAGAAAAAACAGTTAAAGGAGGAGAGAAAAAAATGTCCTAACCGTGTGGTCTCATCCATGGGAACATGAGACTGGGAGACGAATTTTGATTTAAATGGCCTTGTCCCTCGCTAGAGTTACTGTTGGAAGACGATTTACAGTCAGGATATTGTACAACGGTCGCCTCTTGCTGGGCACCATAAAGCGACTGCCTTGGTAGAGCTTCATATCCATAGAATTTAGACGCGTCTCCGTGACACGCCAAGGCGCATGGGTTTTGCTGGTATCCAGAGTTAGAGATGCTGGAGGTTCCGTGGTGGAAAAACTCTTGGACATGGTGTGAAGGGTGTTGGAAGCTGGGAGCGGTAGCGCCCGGACCATAAACCAGAGCATGGCTTCTGCTTACACTTTGTGGAAATCTGCAGTCGTAGTAAGTTGGTTCCAGCGATTCACCGCCTTTGTACTTGGAAAAAAGAGGATTTACAAAGTAGGAACTCATGACTTTCGCATGAAAAAAAAAAGTCTTTAATTCTAAGAGATGAGTGCTAGGCTCTCCCTGGACTGTATAAAGTCCTGAGTTTAGTGGCTTTTTTTTTTATGAGCTCTCAAAGACGTTTCATAGTGCCTGAGTGTGTATACGGCTGCTTTACGCCTCTTAATGCTCTTGACTTCTCTTGTATCTGTCGGTAGGTAGAGCTCTCTCTCAGTTTGTCTGTAAGTTGCTCCTTCCCTTTAACACCATAGGCAAATTCCTCAAAATCCCGATGGTGTGGCGCTTTCACACGCGATTTGTACTCATCACTCTTCTACACCAAGACAGGCTAGAAAGAAAATGACAAGGATTTGGGGGGTCTTGAAGGGGGTGAAGGGTACGTGGAAAAACCAGCCTTCAGAGGGGAAGGGGGAAAAACATATCTAATGAATGAAGGAGGGTTATGAAAGGTGCGCATTAATATCTTTAGGTGCTTTTTTGCAAGCGAGCCTCTTCACTTATCTCAGCAAATACATGCGCCAGCGAGGTCAATTTAGGTAACCTCAACAGGTAAAAGAAACGCCAGCCAGACCAATTCGGTGTCAATAGAAATATTATTTTCGTGGCGATATTTTGATGGGGTTTAAAGACAAACAGGAAACCAACTGAGTGTTGGTTACGTATTTACAGCGAGGTTTTCGTCTCTTCTCTTCTGACACTACGTCTGTGGGGTTATGAGTCGGCACCCTATTCAGCTCACTGGCATCCCTTCTTCCTATTTTTGTTGTTGTTGTTTGTTGTTGAAAAATCGAAATGGAACAAACAAACAGAACAAAAAGAGAAGCTGCCCCTATAGGAGACAATTGGTTTGATTGGTTGGTTATTGTTGCCCTATTTTAAAAATAAATAAATAAATGAATGAAGAGTCTGGGATTTTTTTTTCCTCTTCCTTTTGGACCAACCATTGAAAACCCACCGCTGAAAATAACAGGAAAGCATCATGTCAAGGAAATAAAGTAAACAATGCATTTAAGAAAGCTACTTTTGAAGAAAGAGAGGGAAAATGGGACAGAAAGTATGAACTCTCTTTTGTGTGGGTGTCTGTGTGTGTGTGTGGGTGTCTCTGTGTGTGTGTGTGGTTAGGGTTGCCTTTAAAAATCGACATGTTTCTGAATCACAGACAGTTGTTTCCATGTTTTAATTTTGCAGATGCTGCTAAAGCACCTATTTCCCCCTCTAGTTTCCCTTCACTATAAATGACCATTCATTGAAACCTTTCACTTGAGACACTTCATTTTATGATAGCATTAAGGAACTCAGACCATTAAATATAGGATAAGCCAGCAGTCTTCCTCTTAAAATTTTGAGGGGAAAAAGGTTTGCAAATTAATCCTTCCTGTGCTGTCCTGCAGCTTTTTAAAAGTGAAAAAATCAAAGTCACGTCTATAAATTATGGAGTGATATTAACTGTCAGCGTTTTCCCTTCAAATATTTCCAGTGATCGCTTCAAATTTCCCCCCTATGTTCTTTCTGAAAATGCGAGTTAATTAATTTCAGAAAAGACCTAAGAAATGCCAACTGTTCTGAAGTGTGGAAGAGTGAAATACATTTTAACCCAAACTTACGAAGATATTTCCAGGGTTCCAATTCTTCATTTTAGTGGCATGAACTAGTTAAAATATCTGGCGAGACTGGCATTTAGGTGTATTTTTTTTTAAGCAGATATATTTTCAGGAGGGAGAAAACAAAACAACCCCTTCCCATGTCTATAGGTGTCCCCAAATAAAACAAATGATTGTATTTTCTCTTTCAAAAAGCTTCACAAATTGGAATTTTTTTTTCAAATATACATATATATACGGAGAGCAATTTTCCAACCATATCGTAGGTTATGACTGAAATGAAAAGATACGTGTACGGTGAGCAAATATTATCCACACATTAAAAATAATTATAAACAGGGTAGAATTAGCATGTCGAATTTTACATGAGAAAATGTTATGTCTCATTAAACCCCTAAAAACAATTTAAAGGGGGAAATAAGCACCTGGGGATATAAACGCCTTAATTAGCAGCTAATAGTCAATGTAACCATTTTACAGGGATATGATCAACCTAATTCCTACTTTTAAATACCCAATAACTAAACATTCTATACATGGCGGTGGATTTATATTTAATGACTGAGAATTCAGATAGTCTCTTCTTGAAATTAAATTCTGTGACTGAAACATTAGCTGCATTTTTAGCCGAATGTGCATTTGTGTGATACCTAAAGATACACTAAATAATGCAGACTATTTATCGAGCCGTATGAGGGCTTAACAATAAATGTTTACCTTCAAGGTCCATGCAAAAAACATTCTCATTAAATCAGTTATGTGCAACTCTCAGATCTTCCTAAAAATGTCTTGACATTTACGGTCCAGGGAAAGTACTGTTCTTTGTCTACAGTTTTTTTGGTTTGTGTGTGTGTGCCGCCACGCTTCGGAATGTAGCTTTATAAATTTGTCTGTATTGTAGGATTAGATTTTTTTTATTGTATTTGTCATAGGTGCGAGTTAATGTTCTGATCTTACTACCAAAAAAAATGTTACGGCTTCATTTTTTTTCAGAAACATATTCTTGAAAAGGTGTAACTTGTGTTAGCTTTAATAAAGAAAAAGACTTCAACAAAACAGCTTTCTCCGCAAGCATTTTATATATTTACTAGTTGATGCTGGACTGAGGGGCTCTGTGTCTCATCAGATATAATTAACTGATATTTTTTTAAAATCTATTTATTGAAAGACTATTTTACCTAAGAATCAGAGCTTTGCTACCACCTTGACAGTTTCTAATGTGTTTGCTTTTCCGATACACATTATAAGCTAATTTACAAGTCATAGGTGAGGGAATTTATACATATTTGTTTTGATTTGTTTTTCTTACAACCTTTTAGAGGCCTAAAGGTGTAATAGGATGCGTTGTAACTTAATGGGCCAAACGACTTCTAATATTGAACAACAGCGCCATCTTGCGTTTTCTTTACCCAAGCTAGAGCGAGAGAGAAAAAGAGGGAGGGAGGGAGGGAGAGGGAGAGAGAGAGAAATCCCTCTGTCAAAAAGGAAAAGGAGCGGTTTCTTCAGCATCTAAATCAGATTTTATATATATATCTATATATATAGATATATATAATCTGATTTAGATATATATATATATAGATATATATATAAAGCCAAAGAAAACTGTATGATTGACTAAACTGTGAAGTGGCTATGGGTATACTGAGCTTATCAGAAGGCATTTTATAACCAATAATTACACGAATTACTGATTTGCCAGAGAGCTTGATATGACGCCTTAGCAATATAATGAGATAGTGATTGTTTCTTCATAAACAAGAGGGTAGTATTTTTGCACAAATTATTTCTGTTTCTTCTTTTTCTGCTAAGGAACTTATAAAAAAGCACAACGTGTATGCACACTGACAAACAAACGCAGCAGCTTACCATCTCTCTCCTTCAACCTTCAGTGCTTTTATCAGTTTTAATTTAGGGTGGTATTTTCCCCCCCTGAGCCAAGGGGGTCTGTTGTTTGTAGTTTGTAGACAAAACATTCCAATAATCCGGTTTCAAAGAGAAAAGCACCCACCTTATTTAAACCATAAAACAATTAAACCCAGACGTCTAGCCAGTTCTGTGGTCCTGTTTTGTTCAATTCTATTCAGCACACATAGCAGTGACACAAACAGAGCTGTAAAACTGGCTTTCCCCCCCCCTGCGGAAATGTACCTATGGACAGCTTTCAAAGCTGTAGTATCCTGTCTTTTTTGTGTGCGTTACAAAAGGGCCATCTTTAAACGAAGCAGGAATAGATATACACAGAGTTGCAAACCATATGCCCAAGGAAGATCCTCCATTTGAGGATTATTGTTACATTCATGACCAGCAATACTCACCGCAAGGTTCTGAAAATGTGCTTCTCTCTCTCTTTTTTTAAGTCACGTTGCATCTTTTCTTTTTCTTATCGAAAGGGTAAGACTCTCCAATTGCAGAGCATTTCAATGCCTGCTCAGTTATTATTCCCCACTATCACCCAACGGCCAAGTGACACTTAAAATTATGGGGCAACTCTGCAGTTAAGAGCCTTGCACATGAACTGTAACTGCAGCAGGATTTAAAACAAAACAGCCCATCACCAACAAAAGAAAACCCTCGACGGAGACAAAAGGGGCCATATCCCTTCGTGCCCATAAGCTCCAATGGGACTTGTGCCGGAGTAAAGACTGCAGGATGGGCTGGGGGGAGGGTAAACGACCTATGGTCTCTTTGGAAATGAGATCGGGTTGAATGGGGGGGGGGGGGTTCAAAACTGAGACGCATGGATCATTTCTTTTCAACGTTAATAAAAGCGTTTCATTACATAGGCACCAGAGAGGTGGGCCCGAAGCTGATTTAAAAGTCCCATCCAAAGTGGGAACTTTTCCAATATAAGGGGTGAACTTTCTCCATTGCAAACATGAGGTGGCCAATCCATTTTGAAATCCGAACAGTGGTTTGTTTGTTTTTAATCGAGTTCACGCGGACGGATTTAGAAGGGGGAGGAGAACGGGAAAAAATACACGAAATGACAGGACTATTTTTGGTTGGGTTGGACTGGATTCAGTTGTGGTGGTTGTTGTGTTGTTTTTTGGGTTTTTTGGCCCATCATTCTTGGCGTTGCTAAAATGCCCTTTAACCTGCACATTTCAGTGGGCTCCTTAGGACGTTCCGAACATAAAGAGCAGGGGACTTGGGCTCTGAATGAACTGAGCTGTTAGCTTCCACTGTGTCCAGGATGTTGCTCAAGCTGAGGTACTGTGGTGGACCCATACCACCTTAAAAAAAAAGCCACGGTGCCATAAAAGCGAGAGTACAAATCAATAAACGGGGGGGAAACCTCAAAACGTTAAGAAAGAAATATTAAAGGGCAATATTTTATAAGATCAGTGGGTAATGGCTTCCAGATTTTTTATTTCGGAGAAGGCTGAGAAGCCAAGGCGACAAGCATATCCTACTACCTCGCTCTGCTTTTGATTAGAAAGATTAGAACCCTGCTCTCCTCATTTCATTAAAGAAAGGCTCCTTATAACAAGTTTGGATGATTAAGCATCCCCCGCTGATCATTTTTTATACTTTCTCCCCCCCCCCCTTGTCTCTCTTTGAGCAGCCTCTGAGAACCCATCAATTTATACCTCAAGCTAAAAATGTATTGTGACAGCCTGTTCTCGCCCAGCTGGGCCACTTAAAATTGTCACCAACCGCTACAACAACAGAAACTTCCTACCCATTTTAGACTGGTAGCACTGGTCCCTACCTACCACAGCAGACAAGCCAGACCTCTGTACAGAAAGAAAGGGAGGCGGGAGGGTGAGGGGGGGGGAACGTATTTCATTTAGACCGAAAAATTCTCTCCCCCCCCACACACACACATTTTCTTGTTTTCTTACTTTTTTTTTAACATTCCACCCCAATCGATTATATTTTACTTTGCAACATAACGTCCGCTGAGGTGCAAGGAGTTGAAGAAACCTACAAGCCGTGGCATCTCATTGATAACGCAGAATAGTTGCAATAAAGGCGGATGTCAAACAGAGGAATGTTGCCGCAAGCACCCCTTTCCAGCATACATATTTAATCTTTTACATATACTTCGATTGCCCGGGGTCATAAATTACTACAATTAATTATCCAAACCTAAAAATTTATGGCACGTATAACCCTTACCTAAACGCATTTTATGATTATACTATTAAATACAAAATGTTGTGAGCGGAAGCAGCGTCCTTTCTTTCCACCCATCTTCATTTGCTTCCTGTAATAAGGTATATTTCAAATTCCATTTCAACAGACTGCGATTTTTATCAGTGCTAAATTCACTGGTGCAAGGAGGGTGTCTCCTTTAAGAATCCCAACATAGTTTTGAATACCATTGAAAAATAAACTCTGGTTGTTGTTTCTCAAGTGGAGTTTAAATAAAAGACACCTGCATGATAAGGTTTTTTTTTCCTTCTTTTTTTTTTCTTTTTGTAACGTTAAGTATATATTTACATAGAGCTGTTCTACTATAGCAAACATAACAATATTACAGAACGGGTCTGAGACAGGAATAAAATACACAAATAAGTACACCAGACCAACACTATGACAGAACATTTTGAGCCTTTTTTCTCATTTTCTTTTGTACAAAATATGCACTCACAAAGTCATGAAATTAAAAAAATAAAACACTGGATAAGTTTAACTTACGAAATAAAATACTAAAAAAAAAATTCAAGTACTTTTCTTTTTTGTTTTCTGAAAAGGACAAAAAAAATCATTTTATTTTAGTTGCATTTTATAAAAGCATGGTGCTCCCAAACGCTTGGCTGTGTTTAACTAATTCTAAACACTGATCAGCACATTCAAAGTCAGAAACATTTCGAACCAAAGAAACAGCTTTTCCTTCCTCCCTCCCCTCTCCTCCTTTCTCTTGCATTGATTTGACTTTGCCAACTTTATTGCTGTTCTTTATCGGTTTTTTCTTTATTCATTTTCTTCATTTTCATTCTCCTGTTCTGAAACCAGATTTTGACTTGGCGTTCAGTGAGATTAAGAACTCTGGCTACTTCGTACCTCCGGTCCCGTGTGAGGTACATATTGAATAAAAACTCTTTTTCCAGTTCCAGGGTCTGATACTTTGTATAAGGACATCTTTTCTTCCTTGTGGAACGTGCGTGAATCCAATTTGCGACGGGATTGCCTGAGAGAGAAGATTTTTTAAAAAATATCATTAATTTCAACAGCTGGCTTCCCCTCTCCTCACACCCAGATTATTATTTTTTAAATAAACTTGTTTAATTAGGAAGTAGGTAAATATTTTAAAGTGACCTTCAGAAGGCATGAATGTGTTTATTTTTGGAGGGGGGGCATTTCCTTTCCTTTTACTATTGCTCTCAGATAAAAGTTTCAGTAAATAAAACCGTAGCAATGGGTTTAAAATAATAATCATCCCCTAGCAGGAGTAATCTAAGAACATAGTCATAAAAAGTAAAAATTCCCACCATTTTATAGGCCCATAAACTCTCTTTACAGCCTCTGCTCTCCAATACCTTCTCTATAACCAGACCAGTCCTGGAATGACTAGCTTTTTTTTTTTTTTTTTTTTTTTTTAATATCTGGAGGATGCCACAGAATAAATCCATTGGCTCCAAAAAATACAGTCTTCAAGCCTAAAAGACCTTTCTCTCTGCTGCCCCATCCCCACTTTGTTAGAACGAAAAAAATACACTGTTTTATCGTTAGAATCATCTCCTTGATCCAACCGTAGGCTTTTTATAGAGCCATCTACCAGCAAAGGAGAATGTTTCCCCTGATCCTACTACTTGTTTTATCACAGACTTACTTTATATAGTCACATATGGATACTTATATCTATGAATGCATACATATAGAGGTACATATGGGGATACATCGACACCCACAGACTCACAATTTATAATTTATAAATCACCATTTCATCAGATTGTTAGGCCAGAAGTCTTAATAAACACATGGCATGCTTGTGTATGTGTGTGTGTGTGTACATGTGTGTGTGTACAGGCATACACACTCACAGACTTAACTGGATGTTTATTCTAGTTCCACTAGATTTGGAATCACACTTTATTTTGCTTTCTGTGCGTTGCCTTTATGCACTCATTATACTGTCAGAAGCAACTATCTGCATTTAAGAGACATATGGTCATTCTGAGATGAACATTTTAGAGTGGAAAAGACCGGTTACATTTGTAGTGGTGCAAGGGGCATCTGGCTGATCAGATCCCCTACAGTGCTCAAGTTTTTTGCACTAAAGAAGATGGGCTTTTTTTCAAGTGTTAGGTCCAATATCCTGCCTAAAGCTGCTTTTCGCCTTTATCTATCCCCATAGATTCTGTATGCCTTTGCCTCCCATAATCCACACTCCTTAACACTTTTCTCAGGGCAACCACCTTTCCATTTCTTCCCACATGTTTGGAGTATTTTATGAATAATTACATAGGTAGGCATTTTTAAAGACATGTATATACCTCTCTCTATTTATCCCTGGGTGTTTTTCTCCCCACCCCACACACCCAAATCACTGAATTAACTCTTACTAGAAGGGACTCTTTTTGACTGAAAGTGGAAATATCTGAGAGGCAGGAGCTTTGGTGCGGAGGCTGGGTTATGAATATTTTACCAAAGAAACAAATCGATTCCCCCCTATCGTTTTTAAATAAAATGAAAATGAAACTACTTTGTCCTGAGGTTAGACTAGGGGAATTTTTAAACCCAGGTCTTCCTGTATATCTGGAGTTTTAGGACAGGGCCCTCTAAGGTAATTTCATTTTATTGAGTACTGTACTAGAGGCTGTAATGCCTCCCCGGTTGTAAACAAGAATGACTTCAACTTACTAGGGTCTAATTCGTTCTTTTCTTCTTTGTGTTTGCTCGAAGCGACTGCCTCCGATTCCGGAGAGGGTATAGTCTGCGGAGTTCGGTCTCTGAGATCACCCGGGGATCCGTACATGTAATCCGGATAACTACGCCCGTCCACCGGGCCACATTCCGCCCTTCGGCCGGGGAAAGCGTCCGGCTTGAGCCCGTAATGCCTGCTGCTGGGTGGGAAGCCAGGGAAGGACACAGCGCCTGAGATGGGTTCCAACCAAGTGCGCATATACCTGGTGTCAGCCCCAATGTGAGGCTGGTGGGTATACGGATGGTAAACCACAGAAGACTGAGAATGCACGGGAGCCCATGAAGTAGTAAAAACGGCCGGTTTAGGGGCAAAACTGCAGGATGGAAAATCGGCACAGTCCGGTACTAATCCTGAAGGTCTAGCTGCTGCAGGGTGAGAGCCAGTGGCTGGGAACCTTGATGCCAAGAGCTCTTCATTTTCATGACTTATCAAGGAATCTACATAATAGTTGCTTATGGGACCAGAAGCCGACATGTTCCCCCCTCTTTTACATTCATAAGATTATTGTATGAACTGTATGTGTACTTTTTATCTTCTCATAGAACAATCAGGGCAGGTAATTATTTTTTCAGCCTTTCCCAGTTTGCTATTGGCTCTCAGCTCTCACGTGATTGTATTTACCCAAAAATACAGTGTGGATCAATCCGCAGGTCTTTTTTTTTTTTTTAAATAGAGACTATGCGACCTGGCTTTTCATAAAACTCTTGAAATAATGCAGATATTAGGAGCAATGCCTTTTGCATTTCATTAGCCAGAGGTGGCTATGTCTGGCATAAAAAGCTGTCCTGCTAGTGAGCCTATAAGGTATGTGTGTAAGGTATCCCAGGAACTATTTCTTGACGTAATTTGTCTCTGTCTGTCCTTTGCTTCTGCAGCTTGTATTCTATAATGGATACATTAAATTGAATATCAGTAAAAAGGGACTGGTTCAAAGTGTAATAGAGGTGTGCTTCCCATCATACTTCAGCACCACCCAAGGAAGGATCTGATTTTAGCCTAAAAATAAATGGACTTTTTGTCATCTGTTACAGGGAAATATAGTCGTCAAGCCTGCTTTAGGGCAAGAAATCTGTTGGTCACATGCATATCTATTTTTTAATAACTGTCTTCTGGAGTGGAAAGGATAACCTTGTAAAACATGAATGGAAAATAATAACACCACCACCACCCCCTCCCCAAAAAAGACAGCGTTTGCAGATTCCCTCTGAATTGTTCGCCTAGTAGCCGTGGATGTTTTTATGTCCTTCAATAAAATTTTTACGAGGATCATTTGATTGTTCATAAATGTGTCTTTCATTAAATAAAACTGTAAGAGTGAATTTCGGCTATAAGGCGTAGCTGGGAATGGGAAAACCTTCTGAATATTTACAGCAAGCAACAATGGACACTTGACACTTATATTATTATTATTTTAATGTATGGAAACTTTTTTTTTTTTGCCAAATCGATTGAAATAGTTTGGGTTCTGTTTTTTGTTTTAAATTCTTAACATTCGGTCTGCATTTTGAAAGAAATAACCTTCCCTTTGTAGAGAAAGGCAGGTAGGTAAATAGATCACGCCCATTGGATTCTGGAAGAATGGAGTTAGTTGATTTCTCTGGAAGAGGAGGATAAGAATAACCTACACAGAATAGCCACTTATTTTTTTTAAAAAAGAAACAAAAATGGGGATTATCTAGTGCTGAGAAGGGCAATTCATCACTTCGAATTTCATAGTAACTGGAGTGGGATGAAGGTGAATGCTCAAAATTTTGCAAGAACAAGAAAAGTGGAGTCTCAGAATGTTATGGTGGTTTCTCGCAGAGCGAGACAGATAGACAAGGAGAGATAGAGAAAGAGAGAAAGACAGGGGCATATGCCCGTTAGTGATTCAGCATGCACCAGTGACATACATTATGGACAGTGTATGTAAGTCCCGTGAACACATATGACATGAATGCTTTTCCTCCCAGTATGTAACATAGGAAATTCGAGCATGAAGAAAAAGCAGATGGCTACAGATACATGCCTAAATATGAATTAATATATGATGTTGCTTAAAAAGCCCCCAGCCCCTAGAAACTTACAGCCCATGTTTCAGCTGAGAAAAGATTAAGACTGCACCTTAATTCCAAAGTTCTTAATAAATATGCACAAGTCTGTCCTAGTTTCTGTTAGAAATTTATTTAATTCTATCAAAGGACCACTTTAAATAGAAATTGATCTCTCTGTGTGTATGAAAATCCAAATTCGGACAGAGTCTATGAAATCTGAAGTCATCATCTCGTTCTCTCTCAGAATTTATTCTCATTCCGTTTTAGATCCTATGCTTTATGTGAGTCCTTAAAGGGAAATATTCCTATAGGAGTATAATGTCCCCTTTGGCCTCTATTGAGTTCAATTTATTTGTCAATCAAAAGTCTCTAGTGACGGTTGTTTTTATGTTCATGTGGGAAAAAAATTATACTCATCATTCTTTCTCTATTTCCATTTTTGTTGAATACTCACTATGTAAGATTGCTAAGATGCTGTGATGTAAAAACGTGGATGTGTAAAGGAATCTTGTCTTTGGTACATGGCTGAATTATTGTAAATGGAGCTTTACAAAAGAATGGTTGGCTCTGGACATATATGCAGAAAGAAAGAGAGAGAGAGAGGACTTTATATACAGAGGGAGATATAGAGAAGAGCAGTGAGTGCAAAGGAGGACTAGTGGAAAAATGGTGGTGGGGGGGAAATGACAAAATATACAATATATGAAATACATAACGAGCAGAGATTATAAAAACACAGGGTTTAAATAAGTAAAAACAGTTCTTGTAACCTTAACACAAGCAGACAAGGTCACTAATTTAGTTGTGAATGGTGTATTTCTAGTGTTACACAAAGGAAAACATTGCTGGCCAAGATTTCTTTTATTTACACGGAAACTTTCATTAAATAGAATTGTTTACTCTCCATAGAGCTGCATAGGATTTTCTTTTTTTAAGAATCATAACGTTTGCAGTACCAGCCTATTTCATTCAAGGAGCAGCATGCTTTGAGAAATTACCCAGTTCAAAACAGAGAGAGGCAGCTCATCTTAAAGTAAAATAAAAGCATGGCTTAGCATAATATTATCAGAACATTTAGCTGTGTAATTGCATAACATAACTCTGAGTCTGTAGCGAAGTAAAATAATGTTCATTTATGTTTTTGTCTACATCAAACCTTCTACGTGGATAAGCGTAAGGTTTCATGAATAAAGTCGAGTCGCAATGCAGGGCAAATGAATACATATTTGGAAATATACTTATTTTAGGGAGTAGTCTTTCCAACCGGAGGTAAACGTTAGAATTAAAATCAGGTTTGCTCCACAATCAATACCAACAAGGTTATCTTGCAACATTTGTGAACGCTCTAGATAGACTCTAAGCAGATATGATTCTGTTTCCATAAATGCCTCGCTACTTGTTTAATGGAAGATTACCTCTACTGAAATGATGTTGAACTATCATTTCTCATGTAGGCTGTCTAATATCTCTTCCTCCTCCACTCCCCATTATTCTGAAAGCAAAAACTTCTGTGCATTTAACAAAACCAACACATCACTGCAAAACATAAACAATATCAAATTTTGGGGGGAAATACAACAAAAATCATGTAGATTTGTAATTGTGACGTTAAAAAAGCGAACGCCATTGTTTATTTTATTGATCACCGTCTTGACACATTTAGTTTTGACACCTTTTGGAGCGAAATTATTTCCAGTCACTTTGGTCCCTTGTGTGTGTGTGTGTGTGTGTGTGTGTGTGCGTGTGTGTGTGTGCGCGCATCAGATAAGCGTGTGCAGTTTGCAGAAATCCATTCCTTCTCTGTTTTGATTGCACATAACTGCAGACCTTTATTCCCTCAATCTTGTAGTTTCGCTTTGATAATCTTTCCCTGATTTCAAGGAGATGCAAAAGAAAAAAAGCCCAGGACCGTGTCTTTTCAGCTCTGTGACACTGCAATTTTTTTTAAAAAAACTGAACAAACTAGCGGTATCAAAGGCTAGTTTGGAGTCCCACAGCAATTGGAAATAAATAAATAAATAAATGCACAAGTCCCACCACCTCCTTGTGGCAATTCAAGGCCTGAAGAACACTAGGCAGCGCTCCACACAGGGATCCAGTGCAGCTGTCCGGATTTGCACCCTGAAGCTGTGTGGAAGATGAAAGCGGTGCTCTTTATAAATAGCAATAGCAACTCTCTATGGGTTACTGGCTACCAGAGGAAGACATTCAAGAAGGGGTTTGATCGACAAACTCCAGTGAGGGCCTTGGGATTAGCAGACAACACTCCACCCTTGACAGGCAGACAAACAGCGACTCCAAAAACGCATTCCCCGCTTCCACTTGGTTCAATTAACACTGTCAAGTTCGTATTAATAATCTACTTTTCCCTTCTGGTTAACCCCTGCACGCACGCACACACACACACACACACACACACACACACACACACACACACATCCTGCATCGAAGCAATCTGAAGCCGTGCTGTGTTATCTCTTCATAAACAAAACGAAACTAACCATACAGACAGCACTAATTTACACAGGAGCAGTGAATATCTCTTTGATTTTAATCCCTCAACAGAATAAAGTTCATCTCCCACCCCGCATGTCTTTCTCTTGTTATATTTTTTCCTTGTCCTTCATTCTTTTCGCCTCTCCAAATTTTTTCTTTCTTTCTTTTGTTCTTTTACACCCTCCCCCTTTCTCTTATGAAAAAAGAGTACACAATGGGTTGGATTGCATGAATGTAGAGCAGACTGTCTGAAGTCAGTAGAAAATATCTCCTGATCTCCTACATGTCTTTTATTTTTCATGTTTACCTTTTTAAAGCCACTCAATGAAAAGGAAAGGCCAATTTCAGCAAACTATTACTGGTGGATCCCATAGCAATGCAGCTAGCTGTTGTTTTGTTTTCCAATTTTCTTTGGCTCCTTTCATATCATATTTCCTCGGGTTTTTTTAACATGTTGGACAGAAAGGATCTTCAAAACAACAGATTACTGATGAGACTTGTCTAAAGGTGCCTTTATATGGACATAATATTTAAATTGAACCCAAAATGAAGGGAGGAAAGGGGAACAGGTAAATAAAATGAGCATTCAGTTTAAAAATTACTCTAGAGAAGTTTTTACCTGTTTAAGTGTTCCTACACACACAAACACACACCGCTTTGTTGCTAAGAATTTTGTTAGAAGTTATGACTTTGGATTCCAGACTCCTTAGTGTCAGAAGGTAGGGGTAATAGACAATAAATTCCGAAGCGCAATTAAAGCCCAGGACCAATTTATTTAACTGTGTTATGGTGTCTTTCCAAAATTTCAGGTTTCCACTAGATGAATCCCATTAAAAACATTCACAGATGGAAGCTTGTCTAGAGCAACCGAAGGGGGAAAAAATCTTTAAATTACACTAAATGCTAATCTCCAAGGCATATTAGGTTATCTTGGTTTGGGGTGTGATATGAAGTACAGGTCAACCAAAGGGGAGGGGGAACATTTCAAAAAGAAGTAAATTAAAAGAACAGCAGGAAAACAAGCCTGAACCCAAAGAGTAAAACTGTATACTGCCTGAAGAAACATATTTCTATACGTCTCCTTCTACATTTATTATGTTTCTGTCAGACACCCTGTAATTAGCATAAATAACTATAGTTCCAAGCAGCAACTTTTGTCTGCAAATTCTATGGTTTAGGCTGCACAGTTGCACTCCAGATAGAATGAAGGAAAATCCAAGGTGTTACGATGACACAAACCGGACAATAACTTCACTCTATTTATTAAAAAGGGGGTGTTTCAGCTGAAGGCGATGGCTTGTATCTGAATATAAACCACTGGAGCTCTGGGCCTTGTTTAATTATACCTGCCTTGACCATACCAACCTACCTCTTAACCTGTCTTGCTCTACAACAGAGTGAACTTTCTTTAAAAATAAATCAAACACCACATATTCCTCCCCCCCCCACACCCCACTCCTCACACACACACACACATAGCCTTGATTTGATTCTGTTAATCATTTGTAAAGATCATCTGCACACCCCAAGAGCTGGTTAAATAACATGGTGACTGTGTGAGAATCCAAGACACCTAAGCATAACAGCCCTTAACAGAGGGATTTGTTAGTATTCAGAAAATTCTAGACAGCCGCTCCAGATGATTTTTCAAACATACCACAGGCACGTATCTTAGTGAAAGCTAAGCTTTCAATGCAATTTCCCAAGCTCAGGCGAGGCAAACGGCTAACTGAAACAAGGAGGGATTAAAAATATATATCTGCACTTCTTGAACTGCAGCAAAATGGAGGAGTCTATAACCAAACCCTAGCCTCCCTGTTACGAATTTACAAGCTCCTACTAACTTCTAAATATATTTTTCTTCCCCAGGAGGTATTTTCTTAAAGCACCACAAAATCACCAGAAGCAGCAAAGAATAAAACACATAGGAACCCGTAGAGACACACAGACAAAGCCTTCAGGTTTTAAAATTACACCTGCTGGGGAAAGAGCATTATATAAACATAGGCAAGAAAAATGATACAATCGCGCATATAGTAATATTGCTAATATTTTACCCTGATAATAACAGCATCAGAAAGTGCGTGCATGTTTAGCCACAAAGCAAACAAAATTATATGAAGTGAGATGAACGCGAACAGCGTGGTGTCTTTTTGACTACCCATGTTTTTTACATAAAAATAAGGAAAATGTACACAACATTGTTAAAGCCAATAAATTCACATCCTCATGCCTTCTGATCTAATATCATAATTAAAAAAACAGTAGGGGAGGTTTTAACTTTTATTGCGTTTCTGGAGTTGTGTTGCTAAACATATATTAACTTCAGGCTTCTATTTCTCTACAGGGATGTAGTCTTTGGTATAAAATCAATCTTAATATCTACAGAATAGATATTTTTTCTTGTACATGCTGTTAGAAGAAAGGGATAAACATCTGCAAATTGTTAATACAGAAAAGGCGAAATGGTATGTATATATATATATACATATATATATATAATGAATCTTTTAAATCATTCAATTATCACAGCACTAATGTCAAATAATTACACTTAAAACGAGCAATAATCAGCCTTTTCCCTGTTGAAATATTAATTTACAGTACCACAAAGGAGATTTTTATTAGTTTGTTTTTTACAACTTGCATATTAAATTTTTCAAACCTGGTTCAACCTAGGTGTCCAACCCAAAAGTCGTTCTCCATGCAATACTGCTTTGAACCAAATCCAGAGCTATGATGCCCTTTCCACACTTTAAAAAGATCATATTTAATACCGCAGACAAAGAAAAACGATACGTTTTAAAACTGTTGGCTTAGGACTATACATTTACTTCTTTTCACGTGCTTTTTTGTCTGATCTGAGCTACAATATTAACATTAAATGTCTCTCCTAGGTAGAAGAGACATTTCTGTTTCTACAATCGAAATGTATTGTTTGTACCGAAAGTTTGTTACGGAACTGTTAAGCATAAAGTTAGAGTAGGACGCAAACACAGAAATGTTACAATACAAGAAAAATATATATATACTGCCCTTTCTCCCCCGCAAAAATCTGAACCCGATGTAAGAAAAAGAATGGACTCTGAGATTTTGCACACCCAAAACAGTCATAGTGGTCTTATCATTATACTTTTCCCACAACAAAACTTCCCCCCCCCCTCTATAATATCAACACAACGTGGACTGGGAATTTCTTTTATAATAACACAACACACAATATCTGAAGATTCACTTCTACTGTCTCAGCCCCTTTTCTCTAATTATTTTGTCTCCTTTTTCTTCTCCTTATTCCTATCTGTCATTGGTATTCTTGAGGAGGAAACACACACGCACAAATACACACATGTATTAT